>NW_022196912.1:123944710-123950630 GCF_008632895.1 Mastomys coucha | reverse complement strand
TTTAACAAATACTGGCCTCTGGCCAGATGAAGCAATGCCAGGTACAGAGAGACTTTGCTCCGAGGAGCTCCGAGGACAAAGGTGGCAGGAAGGTCCCTGTTGACTGCTCATGTGCCGGATTGCCTTGGAGCGCTCTGAGCTGAAGGCTGGAGCTCTCTGCTTACCATTGATGGTGGTTGGCTTTTCTCTCCCTTAAAAAAAAAATCTGGGAAAAATCTAAGTGAGGTAAAAGTCACCAGTGCAACACATTCTTTCTTTCAGGGCAAACACGGGGATCTGAACTCACACTGTGAGCATTTCTCATTGAGTTCTGTGCCCATCAGTCGCACTGAGTACTAGGGTGTTGGTTGCGTGTCCATGACCACCACCCGGCTCCAGCATTCTTCCCGTCTTTCTAAAGTGGAAGCCATTAGCCTTTGCCTCGCCCCTGGCTATCAGCACCCTGTTTTCAGTATCTCTTCATTTGTCCACACCAGGACCCCTTTCAGAGCAGGAGAATGCACTGTTATCCTGTCGCTGGTGCGACAGCCTAGACTGGGCAAACGCTTCTGGGTTCTTGGTGTCCTCTTGGGAGATGGCACAGTGCTGGGGACTTGCTCAGAAACCAAGCAGGCTTAGCGCTCAATGGAGCAGCAGGTTCTCTGAGTTAGAGTATTCAAGGTTATTCTTTGGGGTTTCCTTTTATGGGGTCAAGGACAAGGAGGGGATGGTTATTGGGGGGCATGATATGGAGGGCTCCATCTTGATTGACAGGCTTGGGCTATGTGAGCCTTTGATACTTCCCATGATGCATCTGATTTCAGTCATGAGCATGCCCAGTTCTGCATACGATCTCAAGTAGGGATTTCCCCTCGAAGTTCACTCAGAGGACATCATTTGCCTTGTTGCACATGCATCCAAAACTAGTTCAGACTCAGATGGCTCTCGATCTTTCATTCCCAGGTGGGTTTCAGGATATGTTTGAACGGAAACTGACTACAGAAGAGGAGCCAAAGAGGGATCGCTAAGGGAAAGGAAACTCATCCCATTGTTTGAGTGGGGTGTGAGTTCAACTCTCTGAAGATGGGCTCCAAGGATACAGAGCTGAAGCCAAGTGCAGTCCCATGTTGCTAAGCTGTCTCTATGTTTGCCTGCCTCCATTCCAGGGCGTCCACCATCTCCACTTAGCATATGTATCCTCAGATTATGGCCTGGTCCAGGATTATCTTCATCATGGTGAACGTGCTCATTGGCTTTGTTTTTTGTGATAAATCATTTGCATAGCTTTTGTATTGAATTGTGTAGTAAACCATACACAGTGTAGAATTTCCATGTTTTATCAGTTTTTTTTTAGGTCATTAAGAGTATATCAGTATATCACAACTGCCACCATCATTGCATATTGCACCCCTTAAACTACTTCTTGTCACCCTTTATCCAGCCTGTGGTCACCTCTGTTCTTTCTCTGTACTGAACTGACTACCATGGTTTTCTCTTGTTTTTGGTTGATATCCTCAGTATCAACCCTCGGAGGTTCTCCCACAAGTAGGCACCTAGGCTGTGACAGGATTTTATTTTCATTTGTAACTGAAGAAGGCTCCACATGTGTGTGTGTGTGTGTGTGTGTGTGTGTGGTCACATTTGATGATCAACTGATTACTGACCATTATCTGCTGACAGGCCTTGAGCTAGTTCCACTTGAGAATAACAGTGCCATGAACATAGACATATAAAGATTTGTCTGGATCCTTGAATTCAGTGATGAGTTTTTGTTCTTAAGACAATTCTCACTTAACCCATGTATTAGGGTTCTCTACAGTAATAGAATTTATGGAATGACTACACACACATAAACACACACACACACACGATTTATTAGTCCAACTACTCCAACAATGTCCATCTATGAACGAAAAGTCCAAGAATCCAGTAGTTGCTCAGTCCACATGGCGGGATGCCTCTGATGTTCTTCAGCATACACTGGAATCCAGAAGAAGTAGACTCTAATTCCAGTGGGGAAATGGATTACAAGTGGGCAAAGAGTAAACACTTCTTTTTCCATGTCCTTTGATAGGCTTCCAGCAGAAGGGATAACCAGATGAGATGAAGATAAAGATATGGATTAAAGGTGTGCCTCCCCAACTCAAGATCTGGATTAAGGGTGGGCCTTCAAAGATCCAGTTAAAAGTAAATTTCTCTACTTCAAATTAAGCAGAAGTCCCTCAGAGGTGTGCCTACCATTTTTTGGGTTTTAGTTAATTCCAGATGTAGTCAAGTTGATAACCAAGGAGAGTTATCACATCCCAGGCTAGCTTTGAACTCATGACCCTCCATCCTTGACTTCCTAAGAGCTGGGATGATAGGTGTGTTCCATGCCTAGTTTCCATGGTGGTGGGGATTCGTGCATGCCAAGCAAGTGCTTTATTAACTGAGCCACAACTCTAACCCTGATTTCAAGTTTTTTGGCTAAACACAAGGAAATAGAATTGCTGAATATCACAGTTACTGGCTAGTTATCTTTTTGAGAGCCACTAACTGGTTCCCACGAGGGCTGTGTCTCAGTCCTCCCAGAGGGCGTGAGGTGGCATCCTGCCATGGCTTTGAGGGGGCTAGTGACAGGTGCTCCATTGTGTGTGTAACTTCTTGGAGAAATGTTGTTGGTCCTGTGTTGGGCTGCTCAGGTTGAGCATTGCTGAGAACAAGTACATTTAACTTTTCTGGCAATTTTAGGTTCATAGTAAAATGGAGAAGAGAAAACAGTTCCAAGACTTCCTGTAGACTCCCCTACATCCTTCCCCTTCCCTGGGCCTCTGTCAAGAGTTCCTGTAGACCTCACACATTCCCCACATTCCCTGTGTCCTTCCAGAGAGACCTTTGTTGAAACTGGCCTGAATGAAGAGCCCAAGTCTACAGTTTCTTACCCAAGCCTTGATCTGAGCAAGAGGTGCTCTGTATCTCCATACAGATACATTTAGGTAAATGCAGAATCCTGTTGCATCATTTTCGCTGGGGTCAAATGTGGGGCTACACTCGTGCAAAGCAAATGCTCTACTGATGAGTTTTATGCCTAGCCCAGAATTTAAACAATACCACACTAGACCAGTTGTTCTCAACCTTCCTAGCCCTATGACCTTTTACTATATTTCTTCATATTGTGGTGACCCCAATTATAAAATTATTTTCATTGCTATTTCATGACTAATTTTTCTACCTTTTATGAACCCTATTGCAAATATCTGATATGCAAGTTATCTGATTTATGACCCCCCCTGAAAGGGTCATTTGACCCCAAAGGGGTTTCAACCCACAGGTTGAGAACCACTTCATCAGACTCTCGCAAGTGTATTTGATTTGGAAAATCTATGGAAGCTAGAGAAGGCTCATGAGCGTGAAGGGAGTCCTGGCGGTAGAGGGCTTATGTGCGAAAGCAGATGGGGAGGTGGGAGAGGAGAGGCTGGCAGAGTGCTAACCAGAACTAAGGCTATATGAAAACAGACCTTATAGAAACCCACTACTTTGTCAGCTGTTACAAAATATAATTTAAAAAGGAAAGGAATTTGAATTGCAGGTACCCTGAATGGGTAGACTCCAGAAGTCATGATTATTTAACAAAAATGTTAGTGCAAGGCATGAGTTATTTTGGTTAGGGGGACCCCTGAACAACAAAACGAGCAGCACAGACTACACAGACTACACAAACAACACAGACTACACAGACTACACAGACGACTACTGCCATTGCTCTCAGGGTTTTCTACCAGGATGAAGTGATGAGACTCCATGGCTGAAGGTATAAGATGCTTGGGTTATAGAACACAAAGAAGTCAAGCTGGAACTCAGCTGGCCACTACTCGCCTGCGGCTACCTTTTGCAGTGCTGGAAAGTTCTGTGCAGGCTGCTGGGCAAGAAAATCCATCAGTAGTTGTACCTAGTGGTGAACCCCGAGTGCTGCCATAATGACCTGCCAGGGAAGAGGTTCCGCGGTTCAACAATGGTACGGCTGTTTTGGAGTAACCAGTTGTTTTCTGGTTGGATTTGAGACCCACTCAACAAGAGGGAATCTGTACTCTGGTATGTATACTGCAAACTTGGTCAAAAGCCCAGGGTTCAGAAATTATAAAATTATAGGTCCCAAGTAGAACGAACCTACTACTGCCGTTTGGCTAGATGGACATATTGTCAAACCGCCTTCTCAATATTTGTGTTTATTGGCACAGGTGAGTGACGCCCTCCACCTCGTCCATAGACGCTTCTTTCTGCAGTGGGCAGCACTCAATGCAGAGACTTACAACTGGTCCAAGTTCTGAGAAGAAGTGTTGAGTGCTCAGCCTTAAACAGGACAGCTGTAACAACCGCTCTTCCCCAAGCACCAGGGAGGAGGAGGAAGCCGAAGGAATATAGGAGCTGGAAGATGGGGCCCTCCATCTTCTGTGCTGTGAAATTCCCGTCCTCTGGGCTTGACATGGCTGTTAGATGCATAAACTCATTGCAGCAGGTAACTCGTGGTTACAAAAGCAAGGCAAAAAGATCAGTCAACATCCCAGCAGTCAGGCTGGCTGGACTTAGTGGGTTACAGACAAAACAAAACAAAACAAAACAAAACAAAACAAAACAACAAAACAACAAAACAAAAGAGGACGTGAAGATGGAGGGTGTGGCTAAGGGAAGTGGGAAGCCTGGTTGGGGGTGGGTATGATGGAAATACACTGTATAAATGTATGAACTGTCAAAGAATAAAGAAAAATAACTAAATGAGTAAGTAAGTAGCCTAGTAGAAAGGGACTTAGCCTTACTGCTGAATTCTTTTATTTTGTTTCACTGTTGCTTGTGACCTTACGGGCCTTTTCCTAGTTCCCTCCCTGCTTCTGCCCGGAAGGGAGGAGGGGAGGAGCAGGGAGTAGGATGTGGAGGAGGGGCTGCCGCTGGGGTTGAGATGGTGACCACAGCTTGGCAGCCTTGAGTAGGTCTTGTGCTAGGACGAGGGCTTTTGTTCAGGGGGTTCTTTCTGATGGGAAACACAAGGGTCAGCTCCACAAAGCCGCAAATACCTGGGTGGGTGGGCGGGGTCAAAGGAGCAGTTGTCAATGTGTCAGTGGGTGGGAGGGGCCAAAGGAGCAGTTGTCAATGTGTCAGTGGGTGGGCGGGGCCAAAGGTGCAGTTGTCAATGTGTCACAGAGGACAAGCATGCTGGGTGCAGCAGGGATACCAAGTACCAACAACACAGACTGTGGAGGTAGGCTAAGCAGCCCCAGATCCCAACAGGAGTGTGGACCAGAAACAAGGTGATGCACCCGTGGCCTGGGAGCCCTGTCACACTCACTCCATCCAATGGCAGTGAAGCTGTTGGAGGGGGGGGGGGACCTTCCATCAAGATTACTTACTTTCTTGTGCCTGAAGGAGGTGGTGGCATTCTCAGGTCCTCTAAGAGCCCAGAGACCCTCACAGAATGGTAGGAACCCAGGCCACATGCCAGGGCTATTAACACCGGTGCTTTAACCAGCCCCAGGGGACTAGCCTGCTTGGCTCCTGGGCAGCTTGTTAAGAGGTGTGGTCTGAAGCCATGAATAATGCACCAGCTGGCCCTGGCTCCAAAGACAGCAGAGATCTTTCCGCAGCCCAGCTGTAATACCACACTGTTTCCTATGCAGCAAAGTGCATGTGGTAACTGCCAGGGATGCCTGTGGAGGCTGCTGAGGAAGCACAGTGCTGGACCCTAGGAACACCAGCTGGGGAACAACATGTAGGCGAAGCTACTGGTCCTGGGAAGAGTGTGGCAGGACCCATGTGTAGGGCGCCCAGGGCTGGAGAGCGCCTCCTTCCAGTAAGTATCATTATAGGTTACCTCTGGAGCAGGCTGTGTTCACAATGGCCCTTTTTACCCTGGAAAGGGACAGACCTCAAAGAACAACTCAGCCACCTTCATCTCAAGGGCCTAGAATCC
>NW_022196912.1:123927210-123939710 GCF_008632895.1 Mastomys coucha | reverse complement strand
ACAATACAGAAAAACAATAATGGACCACAGACCTAAACGTGAAAGGCCAGGCTATAGACCTTTTTAGAGAATAACATTTCGACCTTAGAGTAGAATTCAAAATACCACCAAATAATAATGCAAGCTGATAAAAACTAGTGTGAGAAAAGTACTTGCCTCTTGTAAGGTTGTCTTAAAAATTAGTTACTTCACTTATGTGTGTGGTGTGGTTGTACTTGTGCCCGGGACACTTTGTGGAGCCAGTTCTTTCTCTCTTTGCATGGAGTTACTGAGGAAGGCTCTCTCATTTCCACAGCGTGCACTCTAGGCTTGCTGGCCTCTGGCTCAGGAACTTCTGGGAGACTGACTGCTCTGTCTCTGCCTCTCACCTCCCTGTAGGAGTCTTTGAATTACAGATGTGAGCACTGCATCCAGTTTCTACGGATGGGGGAACTGAACTCAATGCTTGTGCTGCTGCGACTCTCGCACTTCAAGCTGTCTCCCTGTCTTCTTCCTCCCTCAAAGGCCAACAAGTTAGTCACACGCAGAGGGGAAACAACTTGCCCTTCACCCAGCTGATGCAGACTCACACCCAGAATACATCAGACTCTCTCAACTCCAAAGCAATCTGGATGGATGACCAGGAGGACACTTCTGACGAAGACGGGTGGAAGTAACTTCTCTGCCAGAAGTGTACTCCCTCACCGCTGCCTTACCAGCTCCTCCCTCTCCTCTGATCTGCTCAGGAAGGCCTTTCCTGACCTTGGGTGAACACTGCCTACTGTGTCAGCCTCTCCTAGCTGCATCCATGCCCCAGGTGCCCATTGTCCCTGTCATCTTGTTTCCCACAGTGTTCAACTCCTTCTCACACCCTGCAAGCTTTACCCATGCATTCTGCATACAGCTGCAGCCTCTTGGCCCCGGAGGATCTGAGGCATAACAAGCCATCTTTTGATCGATGTATCCAGAAGCACCTAGTAGGTATCTGATAAATGTTTCTTTTCTGAGTTTAATTTATAAGTCCATAGTGGGCCGTACTTGTCCCCTCTGCCTTTGGCTTCTGGAGTCGTACTATATGTCAGAGCACAGAAGGGGCTTGCCTTCACTACCCACCCTTTGAATCTAAGGATTCAAACTTGCTCTTGAGTTTGGGAGACTTCCAGTCACCACAGCTTCAGACACCCACCGCTAATCCTGTTGCTTCTGTTGTTTCCTAGAACATCAGTCAAATGCTAGTTAGAGTCTCTGTTCTCGACTTCGGTTGCCGTGACCATGACCAGAAGCAACATGGGGAGCAAAGGGTTAATTTATCAGTTGACCGTGAAAGGAAGTCGGAGCAGGAGCCTGGAGGCAGGAGAGGAAGAAGTCACCATGCTGGCTTACTCCTCATGGCTTGTTCAGTTTCTTTTAGCCAGGGCCACCTGCCCAGGGATGGCACCACCCACAGTAGGCTGGGCCCTCCACCTCAACGATTAATTAAGAAAAGGCACCCCTCAGACTTAAATGAGGGCCAGTCCGATTGAAGCATCTTCTCAATTGAGGTTTCTGTATAAAGTAAGGTGCAGTGGCTAATATTAATACTAGCTGGGGGTTTCTACCCAGCCTTGGATGATTTAGTTCCCGGATGAAAGACACAAAACCTTTCTATGTTTATGATAAGCCTTTGAAGCAGATACCTACCCTCTAAGATCTTGGTATAGTGAGGACAGGACTGTTCCCAGGTATAGCTGAAGGAAGGCTTTTATTGTAGATATTCCAGCCAGAGGCATCTGGAAGAGTCCAGAGCAGGAGACTGAACCAGGCCATGCGAGGGGAGAGACGGGAGAAGAGCAAGAAAGAGAAGAGAAGGAGCCAAGAGACCACATGCTGAACCGGCATGGTTGGATAGGAAGGAGAATCTGGGGGACAAAAGACTGGAGCTGGAGAAGTTCAGGGAAGGGGGGCAAGAGCTGAGAAGAGCCACAGACAGCTGTTGTACCGAGAGCGCCTCATATGCACCTCAGTCAGCTGATTGAACCTGGCCATTCCCTCTTCCCAAACAGCACTGTTGTGTCCGGTTGACAAGAAGCTAGACAGCACAAGTCCCCACTCTGCCTGTGGAGCCTCTCTTTGGACCTCACTGGGCACTCCTGCTTTTTCTCCTTCCCCTTTCTGGTTTCAGCTAGGTTGAATCTGCAGTGTTGCTCAATAGCGAGGTTTTCATACCCAGTGAGATTCCCATAATCTGCTCGGCTTGGTTCTTTTTCAAATTTAGTCTTTTCTGGAGAGTACTTTGCTAAATGCCCATAGTTTTGGCTCTCAGTTTCATTTCTTTACATACTAAAAGCATTTATTTAGGGCCCGCGAGATGGCTCGGTGGGTAGAAGCATTTATCATACAAACCTGGAGACCTGAAGTTTGGTCTCTGAATCTATGAGGAGGAGACAACTGATTCCTGAATGTCACCCTCTGAGAGCCCCTCCAGGCACACCAACCCCACAGAGCATGAGCTAGGCTGCTCTAGTCCCCACATGTGTCTGCCTCCACTGGGACCCCAGAAGAGGCTTCAGCTTGTGGTCTGGCCCTGGTGGTGAATTGCTTTGGTCTGTGGTGAGTCACAGCCCCCTGACCCTGCCCTTTGACTAGAGCCTGCCCCAAAGCCACGTTTCCTTCGATGTACAGAGAACTAACCCCTTTCTGGTGGCTTGGGGAAGAGAAGTGTCAAACAGGTGGGTTTCAGGCACTCCTTGACATCTGTACCAGCAGGTGGGTTTGCTCTTAGTCCCTTCCCCGGAGCCTCTGAGATCTAGTTCTGAACGAGGGTGCTGGGTCCTACATTGCAACTCGAGTGTGCATGTGATATCTCTCTGTTCCTGGATGATTCTTGAGGTCCACGGGACCACCTGGGGCCTGATGTTGCTGGATACTGGGATGACCTCACCTCTCTCTCTCAGCCCTCCTCACAGCCCCTGGTATGCAGCTCCTTGGTATCTTACACGTTGGAAAATGATGCTTATTATGTTTTAGACAGGCAGGTCCTACAGTTAGGCTCTAAAAGAAAGACTCACAGCCACCATTGACTTCCCAGAAAGGGAGACTTCTAAAGTCTGCCCACGCCTCGTCTTGGGGATGTTCTGGAACCTCGATCTGGGGACAATCCTAGTTCATAAGGGAGAGAAAATCCTGTGTGACAAGCCCCAGTGAGACAAGCTGCCCAGAGGAGGTAAACTTTGACCTAGCCAGAAGAACTGCAGGTTGGCTAATGGGTGGGCGTGGTGGAGGGCTCAGCTTGTGCAAAGGCCTGGGGGTGTGAAGAGGCAGAGACATATGTTAGCTGCTTAATAAATATTTGCTGAATAAATAAATAGCCAAGGGAAGGAATGAGCGGCTGAGCGTCGCTGTGGGTAACTGTGAGTCAGTCTCTTGCAATGGCTTGTGCTTGACCCACAGCTTTCCTACCTGCTCTTGCCTAATTCTTCAAACCAAACAAACCGGGAGGAATTTGTGGAAGTGCCAGGGAATGAGCCTCTCTTCCAGCCTTAGCGGCAATTGCAGTTACCTAAAATTACAAGCTTGTCTGATCTCATTAGCAAAATAAGACTCAGTGAGGACCCAAGGTGGAAGTGTAGTCTTGACAAGGAGCTGCGGAGGGCTTGGTCCCTTCTCCAGCCCCCACAGAGAGTTCCTGGCAGTTAAGGGTCTGTTGAGCTGGCTCCCTGGGGCCTTGTCCACTAGTGCACTCAGGGAGGAAGAGAGAGCGGTCAGAGGGAACTCCGAGTGGAGCCTGGACTTCAGTCAAATCCCCATTCCTTTATAAACACCCCCTGTCCTGTGCTTATTCCAACAAGGGAACTTGAGCCAGGGAGGCCTGCAGCACGATCCAGAAATTCCAGAAAGGCCCACTGAGGCACATGCAGGCTGTAGGCACTGAGAGAAGGGTCCAGAGACCATGGAGGACAAAGTGCAGAGGCAGGATCCTAGTGAAGTGCTCCCGGAACTCAAGGTCACTAGGGAGTTCAGCAGAGTTAAGCTCACAAGATAAAATCAAGAAGGCTTATTTGCAGAATGAAGCCAAGGGTCTCCCTGGAGTGTTTGCAGAGGAAACCCTGTTGGCTGCCTGATACTCTGGAGGTTGCTTAAGAGGAGGCATTTATTGATCCCCTCCAGGGGTGGGGGTGCGTGTGTGGAGGGCTGGAATGAAGGTCTTGACACACATTAACTTGAGCAATGCTTGTAAAAGCCAGGCTAAGCAGGTATCATTAGCCCTGTTTTTTTTTTTAGATGGAATTGAAGATGTTAAGTAATGTGCCTCAGGTCACTTAGGCCCAGAAGTGTGACCCGGGGACCCTGCTCACCCTCGTGGCCTTGCAAATCCACTGTGAGAATGTCTGTCTCTACAGAATGCTTTTAGATACCCTCTCTGCCCCTCCAAATCTATCCAACCTCGCCTAAAGCAGAAAAAAAAATGCAAAAGTATTTGATGGTTTGTTAAAAGTGATTTTAATACAGATAACAGTAGGGTAGAAGGGGTCCTTGAAAGTCAGTTTAGCTCTGAAGGATCATGGGAGCCTGTGTGGCTTGTCTCATGGGGCAGGGAGAGAGTATAGCCTGATGGCCAGCTGGCAAGGTGAGAAGCTCCAAGCAGTGGCAGCGGGTGGGGGTGGGGGTGGGGAGAACCTGGGTCTGCCTCCCCAGGGCCATATGCTGTCAGTAGAGGATGGTTACACAGCATGACCCCAATCTTGCAGCACAGGGCAATTCTGCTTACTTAGCAGGGTCTTAAAGAAGGAAGAACATCACAGAGGGGCCAGTAGGCCTCACCCTGAGGCCGATTTACTGGGGGATGGATACAGGAGAGGCAATTGCAGGGATGGGGGAGACCCACCTGACACTGGAAATGGGGAATAGGCAGATTCTGCCCTCCTGACTCATTAAAGTATATTTGGTTTTTTGTTTTGGGAGCAACTTTAGGTTTATAGAAAAATTTGCAAGAATGTTCCCTTATATTACCCACTCCACTTTCCCTGGGCTAACCACTCCACTGCCGTGCCGTGCCTCATCTAGTGTAAGAAATCAACACTGGGCCACAATGCTCAGTGATACCTCAGGTCCCATCCATGTCCCCTCCGCTTCAAGATCCAAGCCAGGTAGTTGATTGCATTCAATTGTCCTGTCTTCCCAGGAGCCTCAGATCTGTGCCACTCAGTAGCTTGATACTTGCTTGCTCTGGGGCAGACAGAGATTACAGCTAGAGTCCTGAGCATGTGGCAGTGCAGAGGAAAGGAGTGGCAGGCTTAAGATCTGCCTTGAGAGAGTGGGGGAGGGGAGCTATGCGTGAAGCACCAGCTCGAATAATAACCTCCGGTACTGTATTTTGATGAGATAATTGTTTTATATTTATAAAGATTTTTTTTAATTATCTCCTGCAAATGCATTTAGCTCACCTAATAATTGAATTAAAGAAAATGTCTTTTTAAGTATCATGAGTCGTTGCTGTAACAGTAATGAAAAAGGAATAACTTTAAAACACTTTCCTATATGACCTAGACAAACTCATTATTACCCAAAGCTGAGTAATGGCACCAGGTTCCCAGCAGGCGCTCAGGGAACAATGCTGTGGATGACATAGAATTAACCCTGCTAGATGATAGTGGAACTGTCCCTTCTTTGGGACCCCTTTGCTGACCTCCACTGGAATTGGTCCTTTCTTTAGGGCACCCTGGCCAGGCTCTTGTTTCTATGCTTGTTACAATGGACATGTTTCTAGGTCTGTTCCTTGTTTGATTGACCTCTACACTCTGCAATGTCTTAGGAACTTTGAGGATAGCTTGCTCACTGTCTTCCCACAGAAAGAAGTCCTGCAACACATGCCACTTTCCAACCCAGCAAGCATCCCATCTTACCTAGTGCTTTACAAAGCACTCTCTTAAAGTGGTGTCACTGGATCAATACATCTTTTAGCGTCCATGACATGAGATGAAACAGTCCATTTTTTTCCCCCTCAACATTGGTGGTAGTTGTTTTTTTTTTCTCCTCTAGGGTCAAGTGGCCCAGAAGCATCAAAGAGCGCTGAGTGTCCTCAGTTGCCCAGGCAATGAACTGGTCAGGCAGACCTGGGTGAACTGGGGTGATCAGAGGAGCCCAGACAGATAGTCCCTGGATTTTAAAGAAAAATCAATATTCACCAAGAGTTTATGGTCTCATAAAGTCTCTAGTATAGAGCCACTTCCTGGCTCCCAGGTGGCCCAAGGTGAGCCCTGCTGATTGCAGAAACTCTGGCAGGCCACTCTCCCTAAACACCAGGTTTGAGGACATGGTTGGGGGAGGGGGAGAAGCAAGAGTCACTTGGGTCTGGTTGGGCTTCTGATGGAGGTAAAACTACCTCAAGACCCAAGCAGTGGGTGGCTCCCCCATTCCTTTAGAGGTACCCAGATGCAACAAATTGCCAAGCGTTCACTAGACCAAGGCTTTGGCCAGACCCCCAGCTTCGCTGCTGTACACAGGAAGCACCCAGTGCATTGTGGTATCCCTGCTGCGTGAGTAAATAAGCCCCAGTGACTGCAGACTGATAAGTGTTATCCACCAAAGCCATAAACAGGGGAGTGGTGCAGGGCTGCTTGGGACAGTCAGGGCTCCTCTGCTTCCCGCACCTTTGGGCTGCTTCCTCCACTCCCTTCCTTCTTAGCTTCCTGCCCCCAACCCCCAAACTCCACAGCCTCTCCCACAGTCTTGGCTTTTTGTCTTCCATCTTTGAGCTGTCTCCCCGGCCCCCACAATGTCCTTGCAGTCCTGGTGTGTAAAAGACCAACTAGATCCTCTCCCACCAATGGTCTGCTCATTTCAGTTCTTAAACACTGCCTGGGCTTTTAGCTAGTGCAGGATGGTTGAGCTGGAATGGGTTAGTCCAGGCAGCTCAACGACATGGTCTGCTAGTGTGATGATCCAGCCATAGGCACCCTGGGAGGCTGAGGTAGAAAGCCTAGCATGGGTCCTGCTCTGTTCCTTACAGGGGTGTGGTGTCTTTGGCAAGTCCCTTAGTGCCCCAGGGGTAGTATGCACGCATGTCCATGACCAGAGAGTTACCATCATGGCTACAGAGTCCAGAGGTCCTGCTTTGAATTTTATCATAACAGTTTCTGACACCCATGGGGTCAGGGAGTGTGGAGGTGTGGTGACTAACATCATGCCAGGGGGAAGTGGGGGTCACTGCTGGTAGAATGGCTTCAAAGGGTGGCTCCTTGCTGATTTTATAGAATTCCACATCCTTTCAGGGTCTCCGGTTACAAAACAGTCACTGAGAACTCACGCGCCCCATTAACACTGAGACTTTTATGTATTTACGATTCAGCTTAAATTTTTACCCGAGAAGTTTTCAAAATGTAACATGTGTTAGTCACTGCGTGAGTTGCGAAACCAAGGAAATATCTCCAAAGTGCTGGCCTTGACAATGTAATCTGGCAAGGCTAAGGGAGGAGTAAAAATAAAGCTCGTGGCTCGGTAGCTAGCGTCGCCATCTCCAGGGTGGGGGAGAGCTGAGCCCTTCCCAAGCGCACAGGTGGCTGCTGTGCCTATGTGTGCGTACACAGGATGAGTGCCTGCACCAGACCTGTCATTTCTCCTTTCTCCCCAGGGCCAGCTCGAGCAGTGCCCCAGGCAGGATGGCTGAGCTCTGCCAAAGGTGGTAGGGAGAAGACCCCAGTGAGTCAAGCATTGAGATGGGGCTCACTAGCCAGAAGGTCTTTGGCACGGAGGTTGGAGGAAATGCAGGGAGTGGCAGCCTGTTCTGCTAGCAGTAGGAGTCCTGTTCAGGATGATGGACTGTGTGTTCCCCTCATACGACAAGGTCAGCTTGAGTTTTTTAAACACAGCAAGCCTGCATCTCCCCACTGTGTTACAAGCCCCCCCCCCGGGGGGCTCCGTGAACCAGTAGTTTCTGGGCCTGACATGAAAGTTCCCATCTGCATGTGTGTTGTCTGGATTCCTTGGATTTGTTTTTCTTGCTATTACAGTTCTGAAAGATTCCTGGCCTAGCGGTGTTTCTGTGGAGGCAGACGGCTGGGGCATTAAGACCCTCTGGGTCTTGCTTTCACTGTCCCTTCAAGGCTCACCAGCGACAAAAGCTATATATACCTGTACCTTCCTGTCCTCTGAGGCCCAAGGGGTCTACTCCCTCTACTGAGGCTAGACAATGTACAGGATCCTGAGCTAGGCCAACCTCACATACTGCAAAGGCACTAGCCGGGCTAGCAGGACTTTGTCCGCTGCTGTCTCTAGCTGCAGGGATCTGTAGACCATACTGCCCGCATCCCATGCTCGCCCTGGAAGAGGCTCTGCCCACCTGGGATCACAGCTCTGGGCTTTTACTGGAATGAGAGCTGAGCCTCCTGAGAGTCAGGGAGAGGGGTCTGGGATTCTTTCTGTTCTGCAGAGGAGGAAGCTAGGACATGGTAGCACCTTGCTCGCTCGCCATCTTGGCAGTACAAGACAGACCAGGGGCTGCACAGGCCCAGGAGCCCTCTGAATGTCCTTCCCTGACGGAACACCTCTTTGATCTCTGCACTCCATTGCTTATTGCTCTACTGTAGTCCCCATAGCCTCTCCAACTGTCCCTGAGACTAACCGCTTGTATTCCTTGGTTCTGTATGTATGTATCTCCCTCCTGGCCTTACATGTCACCTCCTCATTCCTTCCCTGCTGTCTGGTGACAGTGTTTGACTGTATCAGTTTTGCTATATCCTCCAGGAAAGTGGTGGGTTACAGGCTTGCTAGCAGAACCTGGCCCGGGCCAGCCTCATAGCACACTCTGAACCCAGCTCCTTGGAAGAAGGCTTTGTTGGTATTCCCTGAGGCTGGGTTCCATGTCTGGGCATGGGACGGTTCAGCTTCCTCCCTATCTCCAGGTCTTTGGCTGGTCAGCATTTCAAACGATATTGTTTCATATTAAATTATTTCAAATTCCACGGACCCTGGTTTCACAATCAAATAATTTAATCTTGTTTATAAATGGAATTTTTATTTTTTGACAGCTTCTAGCTTTGCTAGGCCGGATGGTCAGTGGAAGTGTGTCCTCCTATGCCCTCCAGCCCATCTCTGTTACCTTCCCTGGAATATCTCAGAGTCCGGGAACTGTCCCGGAGGTGGGAGGCCAGTGAGGAGGGTGGGTGTCCTTAGGCGTCCTGTAAGGAGGTGACTTTACAGCTAGGGATCCAGTGCCCAGGGCCTTCATGGCTTTCTTGGCCTTTTCCATCTTCTGGCTACAAGCATGAGGAACCTCACAAATAACAGAGTTAGAAATGATGCTTCATACCCATCATCCCAATGGCTTATCTTTTAGATGCAGAAGCTTAAGCACGTGTCCCTAAGCACCCTCTCCAGGAGTGTTCCTTTCTTCTGTCATTCCTGATCACGCTAAAAGTTATGAGGGACACCCAAAGCCTTTCGAGATGAAGACCCAGATGTGAAAGATGTGGAGGCCTGGTTTCCATGTGTGGAGATAGGAAGTGGTGGGTTGGGGACTGATGTAAAGATTCCAGCACACGGTAGTGGCTAAGCCATCTATGCAGCAGATCAAGGCCCGGCCGAAGAAGACTGAGTACAGACACTGGGCTGAGGGAGAGTGCGTGCCATAGAGACGACCATGCTTGACAGGAGTTGCCAGATCCCACCTGAAACAGATAAGAGTATTAAGCTAGTATAAATATTTTAACCAGTGCGCTGAATTTCAGGCTCTCCCTACGAGTCCCCTTGCCACCTGGGAGGCTGTGTCAGCTGTGGTTCTCTGGAAGGTCAATAAAATGATGCATCTGTAGAAGGTACTGGCTGACTCATGCACTGGACAAACTGGAGCCCAAGGAGAGCAGGGAGGCTGTCTTGTGCCTGAGTCTCAGGAAGGCCAATCTCTCACTGCCTGAATGAGTCACCCCCAAGTTTTCACAATGAAATCCCAACTCCCTGGTGCAAATAATTAGGAAGTGGGGGGCCTTTAGGAGGGGGTGAGGTCATGATGGCGGAGTCCTCTGGGTGGATTAGTGCCTTTTAGAAACAGAATGTCTCTGTCTTCCTCTATCTGACAGGATCTCATGTGGCCCGGGCTGGTCTCAAACTCAATATGGAGCTAAGGATAATGTTGAACATCTGACCCTTCTTCCTCTGCCCCCAGAGTGCTGGATTACAGGCATGGCTCACCACATTTGTGGCACTGCAGACTGAATCCAGGGCTTTGTGTGGGCCAGGCCAGCAATCTACCAACAGAGCAGCATCCCTAGCACGTTCTCTCTTTCTCCGCCCCTCCTTCTCCCTCCTTGCCTTGTCTAGACAGAGAGGGCAGCCAATGCTCGGCAAACCAAATAGTCTTTCACCAGAACCAAACAGGCAGGCCCCTGGATCTTAGATTTTCAGCCTAAGGCATTAAGACTTCAGTTCGGTCTCAGAGACAGGGAAAGTCTGGATGTCTTAGTGCAGACCCATTAGGTAGGATGGATCCCCTAGTACTGGGAAGCGGGTCTACTCTTTGCTTTCTGCAGGCTGGCAACTGATTGGTTGAGGCCCACCCACATATCTGGGAAGGAAAACTGCTCTCTGTGGCCAATCTATTCCCATTCTAAAGTCATGCTCAGACGCCTGAACAGAAGTCCCCAGTAACACGCACTCTTTAACTGGCTTCTGGGCCCTGCAGACAGAAGCAGACTTGATCATCAGAAGACATTCCAGGAGCCTCTTGTCTTTTTCCTTCCTTCTTCTTCTTTGATGTATCCCAACTTTTGTTTCCCCTCCTACTCCCCCTTCCTCCTCCCCACTTCCCCAGATTGATCCTTGACTCCACCTCCCCTTAGAAAAGAGCAGACCTCCCGGGAACACAAGCTTCATTAAGACCAGGCACAAACCATCACATGGAGGCTGGATGAGGCGGTCCAGTAGGAGGAAAAGGGTCCCATGAATAGATGAAGAGTCAGCCTTCACTCCCACTGTTAGGATTCCCATAAGAACACCAAGCAACTCATCCGTATCCCATAGGCAGAGGACTTAGTCAGAGCCCTACAGGCAAGGAGCCTCTTTTTAAAACATTCTCTGAGTCCCAATGGGGTGACAAGAGGCATCACTGTCTCTTGGCTGAGTGGATGGATGACCTGGATCACCCCATTAGCATCCCTGCTGAGCTTGGCTCAGAAGGGTGTCTGGATGTTTCCACAAGGCAGATGGGAACTGAACTGCTGAGAGGACGTAGTGAGGACCCCAGTTCTACAGGCTTTCTTGAGGGGTCCCCAAGGCTGATGCTAGAGAGCAGACTCAGGAAAGCTCCAGAGAAAGTCAACTGGTAAGGTCTTAGTCAACTGCTCTAGGTTCAGGACAGCCACTTTAGTCTGTAGAATACGCTAGGTAATGGATGCAGGTCAGAGCTTGCTCAACTGTTTCCCCAGAGTACCCTGAGTTGTTCCAGAGCCTGGTGCTCCTCACTGCACCACCATAGTCTTGGCCCATATGCATTCTCATGTCTGCTCTCATATTAGATGTTGGGGCCATGTGTAGCTACAGACCTTTAGCCTATATCTCTACAGAAGCCCTTAGCCACCAAAGTATCTAGACTGGAAGATGCCCAGCTGATGCTCAGACCTAGCAGAGGTATGAGGGAAATAGAACCTTCATCCATGCCATGTCAAATGGAAGTTCAAATCCAGGCAGGTTAAACACACACAGTGTGGATGGTACAGTGTGCAGATGCTGGAGCACACAGATCTGAGGTTTGTGTCCATGTGTACAGTGCATCTGCATGTCTCAGGAGGGATGAATCTTTAACACAGAAGAAAGCAATAGGCGAGGCAAAGTGTGGTCTGTTTGGTGTATTAAATAAGAAGAAAAGCAGACAGTGGTATATTCTTCTAGAAGACCAAGCAATGGCTGTTTATGTCGTCATCAGACACAGGAAACATGACGAATCTCGTTCTGAGTTCCCTTAATTCAGTGAGTGCTCAGCAGGTCCCAGGAGGTGGGTGCTAACATTCCACCCACTTTGTGAGTAAAGGAACTGAGGACCAGGGAGGTGATGGGCATGTCCAGGCAGTAGAGGTGGTCTATGATGAGGTGGGGTGTGGACCTTAGGTCTTGTCTCCTTACTGATGGTAAGGAGGATGTGGGAAAGTATGGTTGAGGCAAGATCTACTCATTCTCCTTTAAACATTTTCATTTATGTGTGTGAGGCATGCATGTGTGCTCATGTGTGTACATTGGGCAAGGGGGTATGTGTCTGTCACCATGTGTACGAATGAGGACCAAGGACAGCTTCAGGTGTTAGTCCTCACCAGGCAAAGTCTCTCTTGCTCTATCCCATGAGACATCTATACTAGGCTAGCTGGCCTATGCCTTTCAAGGCAAGTCTTCTATCTCAGTCTTCTACCTCATTAAAAGATGCTGGGTTACAGATAACACCTCCATGAGATCAAGCTTTTATAGGTCTTCAGACCTATGGGGCAGATGTTTTAACCTGCTGACCCATCTTCCTGTGAGTGTGTGTGTGTGTGTGTGTGTGTGTGTGTGTGTGTGTGTGT
>NW_022196912.1:123909368-123926569 GCF_008632895.1 Mastomys coucha | reverse complement strand
CCTTCCTCCCTCCCTTCCTTCCTTTTTTCCTTCCTTCCTCCGTCCTTCCATCCCTCTGCCCCTCCCTCCTATGTTCCACCCCATTCCTCCATGATAACTGACCATCAAGCCGAGCTCCAGCACTTTTCCAGTTGAAGTATCTCCCAGCCTCATTTTCTTCTTCTACCTTTCCACCTCCCCTTCATTTTCTTCCTGGGTACTTATCTGGCTTTATTTTACAAACTGCAAACAGAAGATAGGGGCAATGAGCGTTGGATTCCTTTACTGTGTTTTACTACATTTCAAAGTAAAGTGCTGTCATGTTGTTTGAACTAACAAACAACAACAAAAACCCATCTCCATGTACAGAAGGGAGAATGTTGAGGCCTGTAGGGAGTTGGTGGATGAAAAATCAGGATGCTATAAAAGTGTCCCCATGCCTTGGTGGGATGCCTTGTTGCTTATTCATGGATATCAGCTCTGTGTGCTGTGGCTTGGAACACAGGGGGTTAGAGATGGGGGAACCCTGATCAGGGTCTAGCTCAGGTCCTCATAACAGAGATGGGGTGCTTGAGGCACAGGGAGAGGCTTGTATTTGCTCCAGAGCCCATGTGGCTGCCCTGACTCCAAGCTGGCCAATGATTCTTGCATTGTGGGTGCAGGGCTACCGGGGTCAAAACTGTCCAAGGAACTATATTTAGGCCAGGACAGAACTCAAGGGCCACCTGGCAACAGAAGTGTCCCCCAAAAGTCTGGCACACAAATCACCTCTTTATTTGCCTCTTTCCTTCTCCAAGTCTGCTCTCCAGCTCATTCGCTACTCTTTAACCTGCCTGACAGCTGAGAATGACGTTGCCGTTGGTGACTGTAGGTATCCTGGCAGCCCAGTACAGAAAGACCACTTGAGGCTTCAATGAGTGCCAGGCCTTTCACAAGAGACCTAGGGGCGGGCATGGTGGTGGCCAGAGGGCTGGGGTTGATTAGCTCCATGACTTAGCTAAAGCCCTCCTCCAGCTGGATCTCAGTTTCTTTGTAGAATAAAGGGAGTGGCCGGTGGCTGCAGATGGATGGCTGAAGTCTCAGGATGGTGGCAGTACATCCTGTCTCCAAACATCCTCTCTTGTCACAGATTCAGTTTGGGGGGAGGGATAGGAACTTCTGTCCTGTCTCCATAGAAACAAGTTTGCCCACCCTCTCTTTGGCCAGTTTCCTCATGATGATTCTGGGACATGATGGGTTCCAGCCTCTTATTGGTTGGTGACTTTGATCCTAGTCCCTTAGAATCTCCATAATGCTAGGACCCATACAAGCCAAGCCCTGTTTCACAGATCTGCTGAGAGGCCATGGA
The DNA here is from genome assembly GCF_008632895.1 of Mastomys coucha. Classification (NCBI taxonomy): domain Eukaryota; kingdom Metazoa; phylum Chordata; class Mammalia; order Rodentia; family Muridae; genus Mastomys; species Mastomys coucha. Next base: position 123,925,242 of record NW_022196912.1, on the reverse strand, counting down.
GCCAGCCCAGCCCAGCCAATAGCCCCATACACTAGCTTGGCCTTACACACTTCTGTTAAAGTGGCTTTTCAGAGCCTTCTCTACTCTTGATATCTAAAAGGTCTTCTGAGCCCCTGAGGCCCAGGCTTGATGTCCTGGAACAGAGGCATTGACACCAAGAGCAAAACATTCAGTGACCAACTAGTCAAAGTACCTTCAAGAGTGTTCACATGGTTGACCAGGACACGGGTGATGGGGCAGGTGTAGACATAGGCTGATCAACTTGGATTTTTGTCCTCAGCCTACAGCATGGTCACAAGCTCCCAAGCATGATCCACCAGGGCATGGACAGGGTTGTGGATGCAGATTCAGAGCTGGTGTACTTCGGGTGGAAGCTTCCATGGTGTTCAGGTGACTGGGCTATAAGCAGACCTGAGATTGGTAGCCTAGGGGGGAGGTTGGACACACATGGCTATTCTCCAATGTCTTCTCACTCACCTTTGGGGAGTCAGTGACAGTAACCCAGCTCAGGTGGCCTAAAGGTGGTTCTTGTGGTTAGGGTGTCCAAGATCAGCTGGACCCAGCTTCAGGAGCATCAGCAAACATTGTCCAGTGCACTGTCGGTCTCTCCCTGGGTTCCCTTGTCATGTGGGAGGCAGTGTTAGCCCGACTTCTCCAGAGAAACCACAAATGCATTGTGTATGGTAACAGTTGGCTCCTGCAGAACTGGACTTGCTGTGGGGAGCTGGAGTCACTGGAGACCCTAGAGGGGAGGTTCCCATGTTGGGGACTAGGAAAGCATCCACTAAATATTTGAGTTATTCCCAAATGCCTATACTAAAATCCCAATCTTCAGTACACAAGTCTCTGAGTGTGTGTGTGTGTGTGTGTGTGTGTGTTTTCTCAGATAACTATGATCAGTGTCCCATGAGAAGGCGCAGAAGAGCCCTCTCTCACTTCTGTGCCCTGCTGTACGTTAGGCCTGCCATCTGTCCCAGCTCAGCTTTCCCCTAGGTTTTCACTCCTCTGTAGGCTTCCTCTGTTTACTGGCTTGTGTAAGCTCTAAGTTCCTTCTGCCAGTTTACAATCTCAGCTTCACTCAATTTCTTATTTTCTCTCGTTTGGCCCAGCAGTGGCTTCCTGTCACTTCTGAGCCAATCAGTGGGGAGAAGGTGCTACAGGGTCTCCTATGTACTCAGGACACCTGTGGACCCATCTCTCCCAAACCACATGGACACTCTGTGGAAGGGGTACTGAGTAAGCCCACAGAACCATGGGCATCTACCCTGCCATGCAAGGAGCTGTTAAGAGAGAAGAACTGTGAATGTTACAGAGATGAGGCAGGCGCAGCTGCTCTGTAGCACCTTTTGCTCGTCCCAACCCACTCTGGTTTCTCCTGCAGGCTTCCAGTGTCTCCTAGGATGGTGGCTTGCTCTAACTTCACCAACTACAGGTTTCATGCCCACCCTGGCCCGATTCCTTGGGGTAATTTTCAACTGGTTTTGAGGAACACACCTCAGTCCAGAAGCAAACTGACTCTGTTTTGGTGTTCCCTCAAGATGTCTAAGAGTCTCTCTTTTCAGAAAATGGTGGGGAGGGAATTACTGGGTTGAAAACTACGCCCCCCATAGGGTATGGGGTCCCTTGTAGTCTAGATGTAGCCATGTCTAATTGTTCCTTCAGGGTTAGCCTCCCCTGGCTAGGAGGTAGACAGTAGGCTTCATCCTATCAGATACCTAGGGCTAGCCTGGTAATGAGTAAGCCTTCTGTATCTTTGGGGCCATGAAGGGCTCTGAAGGGCACCTTGCACAGTTCTGGAGAGGGTTTAGAATGTCATCCCAGGGCACTGATTCCAGGACAGTTTTCTCTGTGGGATAGCAGGTGTGTGGAACTGTTCCTGTGAGATCCGTAGTGATCCAGAAAACATCTGCCAGCATTGTAAGCAAGCCTCTGGTCAGAGACAGCTTATGGAACGTTCCTGACCCTGCCTACCAGTGCCTTCTCTTTCCTGGGTTTCCACTCGGAAGCAATGTGGGCACTGAGGGCCAGTGCAGGCTGAACGTGGTATGTGTGTAAGGGGGGCCTCCGTTATCTTTGCCCTGGTGTCTGAGAAAGCAGCTTGGACACGGTCAGGTCAAAAGCTGTCCAGGAAACAAAATCAAGAGGTGGATTGAAAAGGGAGATGGGTTCTAGAGAGGCTGGTCACAAAAGCTACACAGGTTGGGGTGATTGCAGGGAACAGGCTTAAAGGCAAACCGAGGCCTAGAACCCGAGGGTTGGGGGCACATGTGGTGGACAACCAGGGAGGTCCCACAGCTCCCCGGGTCCTGGGGTTGGAAAAGGCGGGATGTCGGGGCTAAGCTACCCTACAGCATGTGTGCTAGCCTCCTTCCTACCCCTCCATGGTACCAGCCAGTTACCGGACTGGGGCTTGTATGCAGACCGGCACCAGAACATTCTTAAAGAGTTCAGCTGTCACCGTAGGCTGTTACCTTCCCTGTGCATGCTGCCCATGGCCAGCCACTGCCAGCCAAGACTCATTCTTGCTCTACCCCTGGGCTGCAAGGGCCTGAGTCACTGTCTGAACACAGCGATGGTCTAATGTGTCCATCTCCTGAAGGGAACAGAAACACCATTTGCCAAGGCTGGCCCTCAGCTGACTCTGTCCACATTTGAGACTCACCATGGTGCTCTTTGTATCTTCTTTTCAAGGTCACCGGAGTCTTGCAAAGCCCCAGATAAATAATGGGGAAGGGAACTCTTCCCAAACAGCATATTTCAGTTTCAGGACCAGACCCAAGAGAGAGTTAGAAGTTAATATCATCACTTGTACTTGGCATGGTGTGGGAAAGCTAACGTGTACAGGACAGAGGAGCTACTGAATTTCAACATGTGTGGCTGGAGGATCAGGGCTTTCTGGGTCTGCGTGCTCAGACACAACTAGGAGATGAGTCTGTGTGTGCCACCAGTTGCACATGGTCATGGACTTCCTGCTGGAGTGGTAGGTCCCTGATGGAGCAGGAAGATCTTGGCCTCTCCCACCATGGGGGACAAGAATGAAGATTAACAGAGTCACCTCTCCCAAGGCAGTGGTGAGGGAGCTGAGTTTTTCTCTGATAACATGTGCCCAGGCAGGTAGAAGGAGACCTGGCCATCCCCTCATGCATGCCAACAGACAGAGAGCAAACGTTTAAAAGGGCGAGGAGAGGAAGCCTCATCTGTCTCTGCCACTAGCCATGCCCAAAGCCTCATCACTACTATCTCTCTGTGCCCCACCCCCACAGTGCCAATCTGTAAAATGGGAACAATGTTCCCTTATCCAGGATCCATGGGGCTGTTAGGGGAGTGCTGAGATGCTCTGGCTCTGCCTGATTGGTCGCCCAAGAATCCTGGTGGGCCAGTCGGATCCCCAGTATTTTAGAGGTTCACTAGCAAGAAAGGCATTATAGGGATTGTACTAATTCCCTCCTGGCCCTAGATGTTGCAGCAGATTTTGAGAGGAAGCTCCACAAGGGGAAACCTGGGATGCAGCTGGAATAAAGGGGTGCGGAGGCAGAGACGGAGGAGGAAGAGGAGGAGGAGAAGGTCGAGGAGGACTACTACTTTCTCAGGAGGCTAATGGGGATGGGGTTAGAGGTCAGAAATGGCAGGAACAGACTGCCAGCCACTTAGGCAGGCACAAAGTCAAGCCTTTTCTGATGTAGAAGCTCACTGTGCCCCGAGGAGCTATACATTCTCAAGCTTAGCCCAAGGGAGGAATCCAAGAGTAGGCGGGCTGAGTCCCAGGTTGCCTCACCCGCCATCCTAGGTTCAGCAGGGTCCCTGTATCCCCACATTGCATGTAAAGGTGATAGGGATGTTTCTGGGGATGGCAGCTACCATTTGGATAAAAAAAGAAATAGGAGACCATGCATTACAGTGCCATGTAGGATAGGCAGTCCTTTGTGTGAATAGTTGATGCTTACTGTACACATAACTGTCATGCAAGCACTGGGGTGGGAGACACAACATATTTGCCTTCCTGGCTACAGTGAGTGAACTCTGAAAGGCAGCCTTTCAGTCTTTCTCATTTCTGCAGGGGCCTCTGGGCCTTTGTTCTCCGAACAAGGACACTGGTACTGGGCACAGGCCAGGGCAGGCTGGAGGCTTTCCGCAGTGTGCCTCTTCCCACATGACAATGTTGCTGGCTCTGCAAGGCGGTGGGTAGTGGCACTGTTAAGTGGGGTCTAGGGATGTGGGTGTTAGTACTGGGTGACATGCATGTGTGGTGTTAACTGAGTAGAGCCTGCTGGTCTGCTTTCCTCTTTTTTCTCAGTGCTCCTACCTGTAATGAGAGGTGCTTGCAAGCTGGCAGAGAAAGATTCTAAGAGGGGTCCAACCCTGAACCCTACATGTGTGTCAAATGGAGAAAGCCTTTCCTGTCCCGGGGAGTGCTGGGAGTCTTGGGGAGGAAAGGAAGATAGACATCCTCCCCCACCCCCAAATCAGGGAACATCATATCTAGAGGCTGGGAGTGGTCTGAAGGCCTTCTGGAGGCAGCAGCTAGTGGTGAAGGGTTCCAGGCTGATTTGATTTAGGGAGATGTGTGTTTGGATGTGTGTGTGTGTGTGTGTGTGTGTGTGTGTGTGTTTGGATGTGTGTGTGTGTGTTTATGAGACAGAATATTGCTATGTAGCCCAAGTTGATTTTAAACTTGTGACACCCCACCACCTCCTCCCAAGTGATGGGATTATAGATATGGGCAGGATTTGTTTTTTCTGTCAAGTAATTCTGGCCAGAATGAGAGAGTGGGAGGTTATAGTGCAAGTTTCCTGTTTGTAGGTCTTTCTTCACATAAGCAGAACCCAGGTTGTGCGAGATTACATCTGCATTTGATCTCTCCCCTGGCATTGCCGGGCATCTACATCTGTGATTTTGTCCATTCATCCTTTCTGGGACGACATTTCACTGGAACAACCCTGCACAGGGCCGGGTGTTCAGTCACCATAAAAAGCACAGAGCAGATCATCCTGCCAGTGGAAGCTCTGTGCTTCCACCTGGCTTGCTTCTCTGTCAGCCATGCTACCCAGTCCTGAATGCCCCATCCCCAGAGTGATCCTCAAATACTGTACAGAGATCAAACCCACCTCACACCCATCATTAGGATGCCCTGCCTGGTTTTGTGTGTGTGGTGTGCATGTGTGTGGTGTATGCGTATGTGTGGTGGTGGTGGTGTGTGGTATATATGTATGTGTGTGGTGTACGTGTATGTGGTGTGTGTGTGCTGTATATGTGTGGGGGGTGTGAATGTATGTGGTATGCGTGAGTGAGTGAGAGAGGGGTGTGTGTGATGTGACCAAGTACATCATTGTGGCTTTCTTTCCAAACCTCTGGGTGTGGCAAGTCAGTTTAGGGACACTTTGAATCTGTGAACACCTAGGTCATGAAAAGTGGTGGCTGGGTTCCTAGTGACACTACAGTGCCAGAGCAGGCCACTGCAGTCTGCTGTAAAGCCCAGGGGGATCCTGAAGAGGGGACCAAAACCCTGCAGTCTGCATGTGGTGGGCCTCTCCCATACTCCCTTTGTGCAGCCCGCCCACCTGGCTTCTTTTTATCACACAATTCTACACACTGGCCTTGTAAGGAAGGGGTCAGCACAGGGGACGGCATAGCTATCAAAAGATAGCCAGAGAGCTGGTACATTAATCCTCTGAAGCTGGGGTCATGTTGCTTCCCAATGGCGAAACTGCCTACACTTCAGATCCCCTCCTCCCTGCTGTTCAAGAGGCAACAAAAATGTATTTCCCTCTCCATTCAGCTGAGAGATTATCCTTAAAAAGAAGCATTGAGGGTTTTTTTTTCTTTTTTCTTTTCTGTTCTGAGAGTGAGAAAATTACTTGCTAAGAACATACAAATTATTGCTTTTTTTATATATTGCTCATTTATCGACATAAAATTGCTAGAAAAGCTATCTCAGGGGGAAAAAGCCTGATGAAATAGATAGCAAGACTACCTTTCCCTCTCCTGGGGTAACAAACAAAGGGAGCCGGGCGCAAACAAGCCTAAGGTCTATTCTATTTGTTATACCTTAGTTAAATAGGACTGTTTCACACCAAACAAAAACAGACACTCCTGTGGCTTAAAAAAAAAAAATCAACCAACTTTTGCTGTGCAGTTTTTGTCTCAAATAGATGAGGATTCTAATTTTATCTGTGTTCAATAAACAGGTTTTTAAAACAAAAACAACAACAACAACACACACAAATGAAATTGTTTACTTTTTCACTCTACAAAGCTTTGAGCAGCAGAAGGAAACAAAATCAGGGAAAACAGGAATTTCTGTGCATGTGAAACAGCTAGGTCCCTTCCACCCATCTGCACAGAAATCAGTTACTTTTATGTGTTCATTTAATATAAAATTATTGTATCTTTGTTGTATTTTCCAGACTATTAAAAATAAAAGAAAAATAAATAAATAAGCAAGCAAGCAAGTAAGTAAATAAACAAATAACTAATGTGGGAGGAAGGTAAATAGTGGCTTCTAACCCTCCACTTTCTTTTAGGTTTTTCTTGGCTTCTGGTTTTTACCTTAAAAATTATTTTGTCTTGGTTTTTGGAAAAAAAAAACGTACAAAATGTATATTTTAAAATCTCAAAAAAATTATAGATTTTGAGCCTGACAAAAATATTTTACATCCACAGCACATTTCCCCAGAAATAATAAAAAATGCCGTCTGCTTTTGTTCTACTTAAATAAAACATCATTTTCATTTAATATCTTCTGATGTGTTCAGGCTGACGTGTAAGATATGAAAAATCCCTACTGAGAATTTCGGACAATATTGGAAAAATGTAAACAGCTTATATGTAAAATTTCCACGGAAGCGTCCCTGGCTCCGTTCACATTAATTTTCAAGGCACTGGGGGGATCTTGAAATGGCGAGCTTGACTGATGGAGACCGCTGCTTGATGCTCCCCAGGGCGCAGGGAAGGGAGGAAACAAATGACCCCTCTCTAGCCCCTGGAGACACCCTCGGCCTGGTTCCCCAGCGCGCCCTTGGCTGTCTCAAGGCTCGCTGGAGTTTTCGTTCTCTGAAACTCGCGGAGGCTCTGAACAGACTCCCACCCCTCCTCCCCAAAGCATGGTGGTCCATGCGTGGCCTGCAGCGGGGTCTTGTGTGGATCCACCTGTTAGCCCCTTCCGACCGGGCAGATCCCAGCACCGCGGCCGGGGAGTGAGCGCGCAGCCTTGCCACCTGATGTCGGAAGTTCACTCCTCCGTTTGAGTACCTTTTGTTTTTTATTTGCCTTGACCCAGTTCTAACCGCTCCAGACTTGCATTCTCAGAGAGCGGGGATAGCACAGGACCATGCTCTGAAAGCCCCAGGGACTCCCAGGCAACTGTGGCCAAGGTAGCCAGCTCAGCGAAAGGTTTTGGGGTCTGTAGACCAAGGCCCGCGGGGTTCCTTTTTGGCTCTCACTGTCCCCGGGGCTCGAGGCCACAGGCAGGAGCTGGTCGGTGAGGTTGGGACTCTTTCCTTCTGCATCCTAGCGAGACATGAGTCCAACCTTGTACGCATAGAGCGCACCAGCTTTGGCCGCTTTGGCCAAGCCTGGGAAGGGGGTCCCCAGGGCTTGAGTCCGTGGGCGACTTTCGGAAAAGGATGCGGGCACAACTGGCTCCCAGGCCTGAATCGCAGCGGCCACACTGATGAGCCCTCCCGGGGTGCGCGGGACCACCCACACCGCAGGCGACGTGGGAACTCCGCGGTCACACGGGCCGCCGCGAGGTCGTGGGCTTTGGCTGTCCACAGCACTTGGTCAGGGCACCGCTGCCGGAGTCATTGCTTTGGGTGGCGAGATCTCCAACGCCCGGACCCCCAGGCCTGCCCTCGTGGATGGACCCCGCGGCGCCAGGCACCAGAGGGATGTTGGGCTCTGAGGGCCCAGGGCGCAGTTCCAAAGGCCAGAAAATGGAAACTGAGAAAAGAATCCCCAAATCCGGCCGGGCCGCAAGCCCACCAGCTTACATAAAGCCCCAGAAATCCGCCCGCCCGCCCGCGGCCTCCAGGCCTTAGGGGAACAATCATGGAGCGCCTGGGCAGGCTATCCTGGGGTTGGCACTGCCACCGACCCCCTGACCAAGGGCCTGGAGTGACCCAGGGAGGGGGCAGGGGTCTCGGCCTCTTCCCATCCTCAGCTCCGAGAAACGTTTAACTGGCCTTTAATCACATTAGCAGCCGGCCCCAATTAGGGACAAGGGAGGGGGAGGCAGGAGGAAACTGCCGGCCGTGTCACCCGAGGATAAAGATCCTTTCATGTCCTTGGCCTGGCCTCGGGGCAATGTGGCGAGCCACCACCCCGGGCCTTTGATGGCCGGCGCCTGGCCGCCGCCACCTTCTTTGCCCTCCGCGCCCCACGATGTGCCATCGCTATCGGGGTCCGAAGTGAGTGAGCCCGCCGGGTCTTCCCGCTGGCTGGCAGGGCCCAGGCAGGTGCTCCTGTGGGTAGCCAGGCTTGCACCTGCCCTTGGGAGGCCCAGGCTGGCCAGATCCTGGTAAAGACCTGCTTATGGAGTGGTTCTAGAGAGGGTGACCCAACACCACGGGCATCCCTGGCAGGGTTACCTGTGGCTTCCTCAACTCCCCGGTGAGGGAGGAGGCGGCACAACCCAGGGGATCCACAGTAAAGAAAGCACCATTCTCGCTCAAGTCATGATCGGGTCCAGGCCGGGTGCCACAGTGGCCGGCTTCCCCTTCTTCAGGTGTCCTCCCGGGGGACACATCGGTGACTCAGGGACCAGGATACTGAGCGGGCCGTGCGTCCTGTCGAGGAGTCGCCTTGCGCACAGGCTCAGGCGCTGCTCGGGTGAGGCTTACCTTGCTCGGCCAGGCTTGGTGCCGGGCTCGCTCTGGACTGGACCGGGCCGGGGTCGGGCGAGGACAGCGGCCTCCCGCGCCGCCGGAATGCTGATGCTGCTGGCCGCCAGGGACTCGCCGTGGCCGCCCAGGACCCCCACCCCACCGCGGCAGCTGCAGCCGGGAGCCGCGTGACCCGAGCCGCGACCTCCCTGAGCTAGGCTGTTTGTCCGCACACAAAAGGGAACACTCATATTTTTCTTTTCCCGGTACAGACTTCACACCCACTCCCTCTCCCCTCCCCCCACAGCTACCCCCCACCTCACACACACTCGGCTGAGAACCTCTTTTTCTCTCCGCACCCACTTTGTCTCGCCTTTCTCTACTATTTAATTCCATAGTTGTCTTCGAGGATGTCAGTGTAGCTTAGAAAGTTTCATAGAAAGTCAGAAAGCAATTAGAGAGGCCCTTTTATTGGAAGCTTTTAAAGGGGAGTTTGAGGACTGAACACAATCCCATTAAGCGGCCAAAACTCCCACAGCCTTCAATGGGGCTCCTCAATACTTCGACAGACTTTCGGCGGCTCATTGGGAGAGAGAAGTTTCAATCTCCAGATCCCTACCAGACTCACAACAGTGTGGCCTTGAACTTCGCGGTCCTTCTTTTCTCATTGGATTCTCCACTGGACTGAACATTAATTAAGGTCTACAGAGCTGTCTTGAGGTCTCCGACAAGTGCTTATGAAAACTTCCAGCCCTTTAATACAGCTACCAGCATCCTGACTGTTTATTTGAATTAAAAAAAAAAATCCAGCCAGGTTTCTAGAAATGTGAGCCTGATCTTTAAAAACAAACTTTTACCTTTCTCGGATTATAAAAAGAGATCAGCTAATGTTTGGAAAATGGCTCAAAGAAATTATGCTTTGCTGGGCTGGAGTGGAGTGGGGAACCGTTTATGACCAAAGTTTCAGCTTAACTGGAATTGAATTCCCTGAGGAGCTGGGTGGGCGGGGGTTGAGGAGGAAAGACTGGGGATTCTAAGCTAATGCAGGCCTGCTTCGCGGTGGTGTGTGGCCAGGCCACTCTGCACCGCAGGGGCCATCTCCATCAGTCTTGATTCCTTCTTGAGAAGGGGTTTGGGGGAATATGATGGCCTGCTGGATGGGAATACTTGTGCCCACCTTCTGGCAAGTTTTGTACAACACAGCCTTTGCTTCTTTGGTGTGGAAAAGGATTTCTCTTGACAATAAAAATGAATCTCTTCCTTAAGAAGGCAGTATGTAAAGAAAGCAGGTGTGTTAAGGAAATAAAGTTATAGAAAAAAAAGTTGGTACTTGGTTGTCAAAGCAAAGTGCCAGGCTTAGAACAGTTAGGATTTTTGCTCCTGGTGGGTGAGCACAGATGTTCATTTTGTTAAATAGAAATTTGAATTTGACAGTTTCTGGATTCAATTTTGGAGAGGAGAAGAGAAAAGAGGAGAGGAGAGGGGAGGGGAGGGGAGGGGAGGAGATTCTTGATTAAGGAATTTATGATTTAGATTCTGCTTGCCTGACCTGGTTGTGGGGGAGGTGGACTATTTTCTAGACCTGCTGGGTTGAGGGTTTTATAAACAGTATGTGGAAGTGGAATATCTGATTTGGTTAGGCACAATTCTGAAAAGTTCTCAAATTGATCCCTTTTTTTCTCATCATCTCCTTTGGCCTGCTGCCTCCAGGGTTGGCTCGACCTTTGGTCTCCTGCATCTGTGCTGTTTTTATCATTCTACATGCCTGTTGCTGGGAAACATCATGGCCTCTGTGAGAAGCCTGGGTGATAGGGAACAGCCTTTTCCACCGTAACCAGCCCACCTTCAGCTGCTCTGTTTGGGAAGGCCCTGTTGTCCTGTCTCAGGGCTTCCTGCACACCCCTCTCTCTTCAATCTTCTCTCCACCTGTCCACTTTGGCCCTGTGAGACTCCCAGGAACCTGCCTACAGTGATCCCCGTTGGAACTGTTTCTTCCATCGAGTGGTCACAGAAGCACTGGCCTCCTACTTTCCAGTTCCTGAAAGGCGCTGGCCTTGTTTCCAGGGTCGAGGCAAACCGTAGCCATTTCTGAGTAACAGTATGCTTTGTGTTCTCTGACAGTGACCAGGACACCATAGGCCATATGTCAGTCAAAAGGATGCTGGCCATTGAGAGGGAACGTGGAGACCCTTGGGGTCACACCTGCTCCTCTCCAGCATGGCACCTGTGAGGACACACTTCCTCATAAACTCAGTCACTGTTGCTTGAGTTTTAAATTAGGCCAATGATTTAAATTAAGTAGGATCTAAACTGTTTTTAAAATGAATATGAAAAAAAAAGAATCCAACTCAACAGGACGGCCGTAGAAAATGGAGGGCAAGCCAAACAAAAGAAGAGACATCTAAACGGCAAGTCTGGTTTGGATAGTCTGCATTGCCTGAAGGAGCAGATCCCTGAGACAGAGGTTCCTCAGTGTAAGGATGTCCTAGCTAAGGCTCCAGGGGAGGAGACACCTCTCAGGCAGTCTGGTCACTGCCTCCCCTGGGTTTTCAGGGTTCCTGCTACAACAGTGCTAGTCTATGTCCCTGAGTGGGTTGAGTTCACGAACCTTCTTCAGGAGAGTATGGCTCACTGAATCACAGCAGAACCCTGGCGATGGGGGATTGCTCTGAGAAGCCTGACACACCCCACTACCATCAATAAGTGTATGATTAGAGCAATGAGGTAAAAGTGTCTCGAACACGGTGACTTTAAAAACTCTTCAGGGAACAAAGGAGCAGCAATAGGTGGGGTTCAGGAAGACAGGGAAATGGGGAGAAGAACTCTCTGGAGTCTGAGGGCGGGAAATTCGGCATTTAGGGTTTCCGGAAAATGTGTTAACAATTCATGAACGAGCCAGGTATCATTTCAGACCACTTATTCAAATGAACTAAATTAGGAGTATTAGCATTTAAAGATGGATTGTGGCTTTGTCGTGAACTTTACGCTCTCCAAAGGGGACCATCTCAGAGAGTTCTCATCATTAGCCAGGAAATGGAGCCCCTTCCTTAGAGTTTGGCATTCTCAATTCATATTCATCACCGACAGCGTGATGATCAAAAGCAAAACACAGACAGAGAAAACAGAGTTGGATCTGGGGACAGGCAGGGCAAAGGCGCAGGGTGGAGCAGTTGTGATTTTCAAGCTGTCTTACAAGCTTGCCCTGTTGTCCTCCCCCTGCCTCAAAGTATTTTATTATTTTATTTTTTAATGGATGGGTGATTTAAGCCTCTGTGAGCTATGAAATCCTTTGACCCTATCGCATCTTTTCAACCAGGGACTCAGACTGAACAAAACACCCATTCCGTTCAACGTTAATAGTTAAAGAGAACGTGTAGGACCAGGTTCCTTTTAAATTGGCTCCTTGGGTGTTCTTCTAGGGGGATGGGAAGAGAGAAACAAACAAGACAGAAATGCCCACTTTTGATTTATGGTTGGAAGCAGAACTGATATTGGGGTCTGTGCCAACCGTCAAGGAACTGGTGCGCCGTTTCTCTGTGTGTTAAAGGCGGCTCTGGACCCGGGCCAGGCTTTCAGTTTTAATCGAAGCATCTCCTCTTTTATTCTGTGCTTCTTTATCTTAATTAGATGCCAGGCCCCTGCTTAGATCTGACTTTAACAATACCTGTCCACAAGCCCGTGGGGTAGGATAAATGTCAGAATGAAGATTTCTTTTGATTTCGGAGTGTAGGAAGGGAATGGCAGGCAGACGCTGTGCATTGGGGTCACTGCGTCTCAAGAGCACAGATATTCGCACGGTGACAGGACCAGACCTTCACAGTCCAGTTAGACGTGGTTGTGAATACTCTTTTGCAGGGAGTGTGGCTAATCTATTGCCAGGTCTGCAGGGGAGCTTTGAACATGCGTGGAGGGGATGCTAAGTCTGGGCATTAGGACCTTTTCTCTTACTTTGAAAAACCTGTTTTTAAAAGGGGGCATTCATCCTAGGAGGCTTCTGAATTCTTGGATGGGTCAATTTGAGTTTTAACTCTGGTGCCAAAGTGTTCTCTGTAAAAGAAAGCCTGTGGTTTCCAGATGGTTCATATAAACCATGAGCGAGGGCTACACGTGGATACATTTTTCATGTGCGTATGTTTGCGTGTGCGTGTGTGTATGTGTGTGTATGTTCATGTGTGTGTGTATGTGTGTGTGTATGTTCATGTGTGTGTGTGCATGTTTGTGTGTGTGTGCGTGTGCGTGCGTGTGTCTGTCTGTCTGTCTGTCTCTCCGTGTGTATGTTCATGTGCATGTGTGTGTGTGTGTGTGTGTGTGTGTCTGTCTGTCTCTCCGTCCATCCGTCCGTCCGTCTGTCTGTCTGTCCGAGACCAGAGGACAACCTCTGGCGTTGTTCCTCAGGAGCTGTTATGTCCATCTTAGATTTGGACACATTGGCCTATGGCATGTCTGCCTACACTAAGCTAACTGGTGAAAGAGCCCCCGGATACCTAGCTCTCCATCTCCCTTCTCTGGTGCTGGAATCACAAATGAACATCACCTCCCCTCTTATGAAGGTGCTACAGACGGAATTCAGGCCCTCATACTTGAAAGGTAAACACTATATGAACTTACCCATCTCTTCAGCCAAGTCCCCACTATACTTGGGTATATAAACACATACTCTTGTTTATATTTCAGGGCGTGTCTGTAACTACAGAACAAGTACCACCATAAGGACATGGCATAGGGGACTGTGGATGACCAGGATGGCAGTACCTGATCTTCCTCATGCAAGGAGTAGACCTGCGGGATGGTTGGCCAGCAGCGTGACAACAGAAACGAGCTTATGTAACTCACAGCGCTCATCCAGTTTTGACCCGGTGAATCTGCCTGACCTGCATCAAGCTCTAGAAACCATCAGCTCTTTCAAGGGACAAATCCATTTGGGGCAGAAGTAGCAAGCAGTCTAGCTGAGGTGGGGCTATGATATACATTTTAATTATTACAGAGCTTTTTAATTTTCTCATGCAGGATCCTGCATTGTTCAGTTTTGATTGAGTTATTTTCAGGGCCCCGAGGAGCAGCTGAAGTGGACACAGCCTCCACGCACTCCCCGTAGATGCCAGGATTCTTCATTAGGGCCTGTTATTATGTTGGATGCTTGTACATGACCTCTGAAGATGCATTTCTGAAATTAAAATGGAGGTCATGAGTGCATATTTCTACAATAGACTATTACTCAGTCACAAAGGGAGATAGAACCACAGCACAGATGGATCATGGGGGGAGATTATTCTAAGTGAAATGAACTGTTTTCAGAAAATCATACACTCCATAATTTCATTTACAGGTAGAAGCTGAAAAAAATGGTTGCTTTGGAGTAGAAAGGAAAATGTGGTCACAAAAGCATAAGATAGGTGAGACCCTGTAGGGCTGGGATTGGTCAAGTTTAACAAAAATCCAGCAGACTAGGAGAAATGTTTGAGGTTCTACAGCACAGTGAAATGGCCAGTTTATAACACCCGGTGAAGATCTAGAACATGAGGCTTGGGAGAAAGAGAAAAAGCACCTTTGTGCATGCCTGATTACCAGAGTGTAGATGCCCACAACCCACATAAAACTGGGTGTGGTGTCCCATACCTTTGATACCAGCACTTAGGAGGCAGAGGCAGGTGGATCTGTGTGAATTTGAGGCTAGCCTTGTCTACATAGCAAGTTACAGGACAGCCAGAGCTACATAATAGACTCTGTCTCAAAACAAAACAAAACAAAAACAAAACAATGTGGGAGCCTGGGGTGCAGCCTGAGTCCATGCTGGTGTCTGTGCTCCATGCTGCCTGGTGGAGGCCTGAGTGTCAGCAAATCTGGGCACTGGCCAAGGTGTGTAAGCTCCTCAGCAGTATGGTCAAAAGACAAGGCAAAAATTCCTCTGTGACTGTGTGACAAACCACCAGAGGCTTGAGTGCAAGGCCAGGCAGGGAGAGCTCAGAAGCATACAGTGGGAGGTGGCACCTGAGGAGAGCTTCACACTTGAGTCACCACACATCCTCAGTCAGCATGAGGGGAAGACATACAAAACAGCCATCCAGGAAGACTGTAATCTGTGTGCTCTTATTCTCTGGTTGTTGAGTGCCGGTCCTGTGCCTTGATTACAACGTAGCCAACAATGGAGCCACCTGGCATTAAACGAAGCCTGGTCTAGCTGTTTGAGGTCATTAACTTCTCATCTTTTATTTCTTCCTACAAACTTAATTCTTACAGCTCCTTACATTTTGGTGCTGAAACCCAGGAAGTACTTCTCCTTGGGGTGGAGGTTACAGTTCCAGTGGGCCCTTTCTTCACCAGGCCTCGGTCCTACCTCCTGTGTCTTGCTTTTCACCTTTCCTTCACCTTGAGTGAGCCTCTCTGCCCTATGCTTGCTAAGGCTGAATGGTCTGATGCAAACTAGAGACCACATCTCATCTCTGACCATGGTTTCTAGCAGCCTCATTGGCACATGAGCTGAGCGGACATTACCTACAGATACTTGACTTCCCAAACGTAAGCTGGAAAGCTATTCTGATGGTAGGCTACCTTTCTGCTGAAGGACAGCTCCAAGGAGACTGAAGGGCAGGTGGGAAGAAGAGAAGTCTGAAGTTCACAGAGGAAATCACTCCCAACAGTTACGTTCATGTTTATCATGAGTGTTGCCTGGACCACTCACTGGCTCCAGATTTGGCTGGCCCCACATGTAGCCATGTGTTAACGGCCCAGCAAGAAGTCTAGTTTCCATTTCTGGGGTACAAAGGGAGGCATAAAGGTGGTGTGTGACTGCTTCCAAGAAGCAAATTGATCATTTGAGTTAGGGGGAGGTCTCTTGATCTGCCCTGGTGATGGGAATTAGGTGCAGCAATTTCTGAAGCATGTTTCTAAAAGGTTCTGTGTGTCTTGGATTGTAAAGCCTTAACTTTAACCGCATGGAGATCAACAGTGATTCTGACTCTGATCTAGTAGAGAGAGAGAGAGAGAAAAAGAGAGAGAGGAAGAGAGAGAGAAAGAGAGAGAGAGAGAGAGAGAGAGAGAGAGAGAGAGAGAGAGAG
>NW_022196912.1:123844205-123909300 GCF_008632895.1 Mastomys coucha | reverse complement strand
TTTTAATGTGGTAGATTTTCTTTTCCTGGGCAAATTCTTAGCATTTAATTGCACTTAAAAATTGTGTAGCCTGTCAGAGTAAATGGCAGATAGAATAGTCTTACCCAGGAAAACTAATCCTGTGACTGTCACCATTGTCAGGCTTCTGAGATAAAGTTGTGGGAAGGACAATTGAAATCTACATGGTGAGCCACACTTACATCAGTATTCAGCCTGAAGCTCATCACATAGAGACAAACAGCCAAGGTAGCAGGCAGGATGCTGGAGCAATTTGACTTTGATTTTTTTTTTTTAAAAGACTCCAAAATTTACCCGCAGAAGCAGAGGCGACATGCATGCCTAGTTTTTTTTATTTTTTATTTTTTTACTTTTTAAACTTAAAATTCATACAGATGAATTGTGAGGAAAACAACCCAACCAAATAATAATTGTAACAGATTTTAAAAAGTAAAGCCCAGGCAATACTGCTAGCTAAATGCACAAATGTACCTGCTAGTCATCTCAGACAAATCTTTGCTCATGGCCAGGTGTCAGTGTGGGCTGTTATGTGCCACATGCGCCTCTCACCTTTTGCCACCAGAGAAAGGGTTTGTCTCTAGGGGATGAAAACAAGACCTTTTATTTATCCACTCTCTAGGGAACACTTTCACTCTCTGCTCATCCATTTTTGATAAGCGAGCTTGCACGAGTCGATTATCTCCTCGGAAGGCTGAGTGTCGCTGTGGTGGTATCTTATCTGCTGAGCCAAATGGGTCTCTCGGGGAGGAAGTGGGTGCCTGCTGCCCTTTGTCTGCACCTCAGCTCTGGTGCAAGTGAAACCTCATCTAAGTGATGAGGGCACTTTATGTAGGAAGGAAAGCAGCGGTTCAACTGTTTGAAGTTATTGTCTACTCGTCTATACAAGCTTGTCCACCTATTTCTAATACACACACACACACACACACACACACACACACACACACACACACACACACACACATACATCCATCCCCTTTGAGTCAGAGTGGACACATCATCCTTATAGGAAAACATCTACCTGTTTCTCCTTTGAGCCACTGTAGAGTAGGTGAGTTGCATCACAAATAGCCTGGTAATTTAGTCAGACTCAGTGAAAATCCGAGTCTAGCTTTGAATCTGGAGTGTGCCTTCAAGACTGGCATGACCATGACCTTAGGTCTTTAGCTTTATGCCCTGTTGGGAGAATAACCCAGTCTCTTTGTACCTTGGTTTGGGTTGCTCATCTGCAGTAGGGTGGGTATGTCTCCGTCATACCAGTATCCCACATGGAAAACACAGCATGCTGCCCGGCACTTGGTTAGGTATTCCATAAAATGAAATCAGTCATTAAAGGCAAGACCACATTTTATAAAAACAAATTAAAAAGAAACAATGGTTGACTATTTGTTTTATCAATGGTGCATGTTTTTAAACATCATTTTAGCCTATTATCAAGTAATTTGATTATGTTAATTTTCCAAGATTTATTTTTCATTATGTGCTTGCTGGTTACTCTTTGTCAACTTGACACAAACTAGAGCCACCTGAGAAGAGGGAATCTCAGCTGAGAAACTCTATTAGATGGGCCTGTGGGCAAGTTTGTGGGGAATTTTCTTGATTAATGATTGATGTGGGAGGATTCAGCCCGCTGTGGGTGGTGCCATCCCCATTCAGGTGGTCCTGGGTTAGATAAGAATGCTGGCTGAATGGGCCGTAGAGGAATGCTGCTTGCTCTTTGAGAGCCTCTGTTCAGTTGCTCTGCTTCACTTCCTGCCTTGAAGTTCTAGCTTGAGTTTCTTCTGTATGATGGACTATGACCTGTAAGTCAGATAAACCCTGTCTTTCCCCAAGTGGCTTTTGGTTAGTGTGTTTCTACAGCGACAGAAGTCAAACTAAGATCGCGCATGTGTGTGTGTGCCTGTGTGTGTGTGCCAGTGTGTGTGTGTGCCGTATGTGTCGTGTGGTGTGTGGTGTGGTGTGGTGTGTGTGTGTGTGTGTGTGTCTGTGTATATGTGAGTGCTCTATGTGTGGTGTGATGTGTGGTGTGGTGTGGTATGTGTGTGTGTGTGTGTGTGTGTGTGTGTGTGTGTGTGTGCTGTATGTGTGGTGTGGTGTGTGTGTGGTCTTGCACACAGTGAACATAGAGATCAGAAGAGGACATCAGATCCCCTGGAGCTAGAGTTACAGGTGGGTGTGACCTGCCTGATGTGGGTGCTGGGAACCCAACATGGGTTCTCTACAGTACATACTCTGAATTGCTGAGCCATCTCTCCAGCCCTTATGTTCATTTATAATATCTGATCCCAAGGAAGCATAAACATTTGTTGTATGTGGAAATGATCAACTAGTGAGTGTGAACTGTATGTATACACATTCATATACACGTGTCTGTACACATTCATATCTGTGTCTGGCCACTGATAAATTTGCAAACTGATAACATTAGCAGGCTTGGTCCAGGGCCATGTAGGTTGAGGAAGGTCTCACAGCTACCATGAGATCAAGCTCCTTGCTGGCATGAGTGGACACAAACCCCATTCTAGGCATAAAAAACCCATTGTTGCTGTGAACTATGGCCTCCTGACATAGTAGCCTTAGGGGTGGGTGCAGCTCCCCTTGGCCACTGCAGCGCTTCTGGCCTGAACCATTGAGGATGTGGGAGAAAGGCTTTCTTCTTCTTCCTCTGGAAGAAATGGACCACCATGGCCCCAGGTAGAGCTGTGGACAGAGATGAAAGCAAAATATACAGGAAGGGATATAGACTCTCAGGTCCTAGGCAGAACTGGTTCAGTCTGTGGCTGTGGGCAAGCCTGGGACCCTTCTAGACCCTCTTGGCCTCTGTTGTGGGAAGATCTCCTTCCTCCTGTTTATGAGCTTGAGAGGTTTATATGCCTGCTGGCTTAATAACACAGTATCCCGAGGAACAGGAAGCAATTGCTTTGTGAAGTGGTTACTTTTATATGCAGTTGAGGCAGAGAAACTGACAGAATGTCTGATGGAAGTCAGTGGTTTGCTAGCCGACCTATTTTGTCTGGAGCAGTAGTATGGGTTTGTGTGGCTGAGTGAGAAGTTTTACACTTTGTAGTCATGAAAAAAAAATAGCCAAGGATGCCATGAGCTGTCTCCCCACCTAAAGGTGCTTCAGCCATTCGTGTTAAATCAGGGTTGGGAACATTCTTAAGAACCCAAAGACTTGGGTTGGGGAGAAGGTGTGGTCAGGAAGTGCTTGCCATGCAAACATGAGAACCAGAGTTCTGTCCCCAGAGCCCATGTGGCAAAGCCAGACATGGCCTTGCCAGCTGCTAATTTCAATACTGGAGACTTGGAGTCAGGGGCATCACTGGGACTCCCTGGCCAGCTTGTCTAGGAGATCTGTTCAGCATGAGACCCTGTCTGAAAACACAAGGTGAAAAGTAACTGAGGAAGACGTTAGTGTTGAACTCATGTCTCCATGTGCGTGCTCACACATGCATATCTGTTCCTGCATATATACATACACACATGTGCACATGTATCAGGGCATACAAATGCATTCACATATGAGCACACATGCAAGAATTAGTAATATTCTCTCTTAGTAACTTATGACAATTGAGTTAGACCACCTTGTAAATATTGGCTTTCAACCCCCGGTGGGCCAAACCTAGCTACCATCCTAGGCAGTGAGTGAACACTGTTAGTGTTTTGAGCTCTATAAAGATGGCTCAATTCTGTCTCCAAAAAACTTTTGCTTGACATACTTTTAGGCTAACTTGGCAAAAACACTGGAGTTGAGACTACACATTTAAATTGATCTGTGTGCTGTTGTTCTTTAGTTATTTAATTTGGGTGACAGATAATAGGAGAGAATTGAAAAATGGTTTGTTTTTGGTTTTCAGCAGAGCTGGGCATCTGCTGGTATCTCAGGTCCAAGGGGCAGGGTCTACACAGGAGCAGTCTGGTCCCAAAGGCTCTGGGTCTGGGGACGAGAGCTACATCCTGTGATGGTAAGTCACTTTGAGGTAATCTGAAAAGCCCTGTACACGTGGAAGGGATTTTATGGCACCGTGAAGTCTGACCATGTTGAAGTATACCCCTCTGCTTGGTAAGCACCCCAGTACTTTCAAAAGGACTGAGTTAAACACTCAGGAAGTAATCAGAGCAGCTAATGAAGTATTGACTGTGGTACGGGAGCTTTTGGAAGTGAACCTGGACTCCGGAGCTTCCTCACCCGACTGCAATGAAGGCAGTTGTATTCTGTTCCCGACACACGTGTATCTCAACATGTGTGGTTCGGGGGGGGGGGTTAAATGAAGCCACAGGCTCATGACTCCTTGGTAGAGTCTCCCATTCATCTGTGTGTGTGGAGAATCCCGAGAGCCCTCGGGGTGGAGAGGGAGGGCAGAGAGTGATCGGTTTTCAGATTGAGTCAATCTCACTGGGAGCCAGACGAATCTGTGCTCATTTTGAAGCAGAAGAAACACATTTCTAGAGGGGGAAAAAAAAGGGAGAGAGAGAAATCCAGCTCTGATCCTGCCCACTGGAGTCCATGGCACAGCTTACAGATGGTGATATTCAGATTCTCTTGGGATTTCTCCAGCTAGGGATATGAAATGCATTTGAGAGGAAAAGGGAAAAAAAAAAACAACAAACCAAAACGTATGCCTGGGGGGTGTGGTGGGGGAACAAGCACATCGAAACACTGGCAATCTCTCCATTAAGGGCAAGGACAGGTCCACCCTGCTCTACTCACCGATCACACTCATCATGAGGTTGGCTGTGGGTGGCATTAGAGCGCAAACATCACAGGTCACCCGTGGATCTGTGGCCTCGCCTCCGAAGTGTGGGAATTATAAGTATTCACCATACTCTGGTTTGTACAGTGCTGGGGTTGGAACCCAGGCCTTTGCACTTGTTAGGCAAACACTTATCAATTGAGCTTCATCTTTGGTGTTGGATCTGTGATCTCACTCAACCCTTGCATAGGACATTCCCTGTGCTACAAAGATGTGGGATGCAGTGGGTGCTCAGAAACACGTGGAGAGCCAAGGACCTCATGACCCCATGATCATAGATGAATTTAGAACAGAAAATGGTAGATGCAGAAGCTCCTTGGCAACCATTTTGAATGTATCAGGGGAGGAGGGACTATGTTGGAGGACACAGTTCTCTAAATCCTTTCCCCAGGTTCTTAAACACTGAAGAGGAAGAGGAGAGATGTCCCCAAGAAGAATTTCAAGGCACTTAACTAATTCACTGCTAAGAGCTTAATTACCTGTGTGTGCTCTTTAGGAGTATAAGACTGAGTAGACTAAGGGGCTGGAGAGGTGGTTAAGTGGGTAAGAAGGTTTGCTGCTCAAGCATGACAACATGAGTTCAAATCCCCAGCACCCACGGGGAAAGCTGAGTGTGTCCATGCATCTGTGACCCCAGTGCTGTGGGAAGAGGTGGAGACAGGAGGATTCCCAGAGCTTATTGCCTGCCAGCCTCCTCCCTGTCTCAAAGGGGTGAGGTGGGGAGTGGTTGACAGAGCAGCTGTAGCCTGAGTAACCCCATACACACAGGATGTGAGCACACACACACACACACACACACACACACACACACATCAATATGCACATGACCTGAAGCAAACGGATACCTGGGATCACTGGTAAATTCAAGAAGGATTGCTGTTTCTGGAGGATTTTCATGTGCCTCTCTCTTTTTCTCTCTTTTCCTCCTCTCCTTCCTTTCCCTCCTCTTTCTCTCTCTGATGACTCCCCATAATGAAGCAATTTGACCAGATAAAGGAGTTTGATTGACATACATTTGATACATATCAGAGAGAGAGAGAGAGAGAAAGAGAGAGAGAGAGAGAGAGAAAGGAAGAGAGAGAGAGAGAAATAAAGCCAAATTTTCCGGAAGGATATCAGCCCCAGACTGCGGGAGTCAGTTTGGAAAATCTCAGTTTTGAGAAGGTGGCAGGATTACATAATTATTCACAACTCCTAAGATGAAAAAAAAAAAAGGACCTCTTCCAAATGTGAGACTGTGGGATAGTACAAAGCGCTGGTCTTGGGCTCAGGGAGGGCAGCCTGGCTTCTCCCCGCACAGATGCACAGAGTAGCATCTTGTCACCACCGTCTGGAACACGTGGTCTCTGCCTCTTGCCTTTCCGTGTGCATGCTTCCTATCCATGCTGCACTTTCATAGCACCTGCCTGAGGGAATCCTGGTGCCAGGTAGGATGCTGAGGGTGTAGCTCACTGGAAAAGCAGGTGGTGGTGTCACAGAAGAGGTGGTTCTCCCTAGTGTGTGTGTGTGTGCGCGTGCGCGCGTGCGTGTGAGTGCACACATGTGTGGCTATGAGTCTGTGTCAGCTGTTAACCTCCAGTGTCATCCCTCAGGTATCACCTACCTTGTTTTTGAGACAGGATCATGTTGATTAGGGTCTCACCTATTAGGTCAGTCGGACTGGCCATCATGTCTCAGGGATCTGTTCATGTCTTCCTCTCTAGCACTTGGCTATTTTAGATGGGTTCTGGGGAGTCGAACCCAGACCCTTGTGCTTGTACGGTGAGTATTTTACCAACTGTGCCACCCCCTCTCCACAGCTCTGATGTTCCTTGATGCCCACTCATAGCTCACAGCATCTGAGCATGAAGTGCACACCAGCACAGTCTTGGATAGAGATGATATGGATTAGCATGGAAGAGGAGTCTTGAAATCTGTCATGGACCTCCTAATTGGGCATGGCTTTGCAGATCCTAGAACCTCAGTTACTTCAGCTTCTGAAACAGGGTCTGAGGGTGTCTCCGTCTGCATTTCTGGGATGCCTCAACACTGGGATACCGGAGTGCAGCCTTCGGGAAGGCAATCAGAGATCCCAGAAAGCTGAGGTCCCAGCTCATGTTTCCCCAGGTGAGAAACAGTGGGGGCTGGGAGGGATGCTGTGTTCTCAATCTCATGTGCACTCAGACACTGCCAGGGACCCCAAGGAATTGAGAACAGAAGTCTGCGCTGAGCCCAGGACCGGCAGAATCCAGCTTGGTTCTGAGTGAGTGCCAAAAGTACAGGGGCTGGAAGAGAGGCCTTCTGCAGGAGATTTAGGAACGGCACTTATGAGGAAGGCCTCTCCTCAGGTGAATTAGGCTCAGAGGCGTTCTTGCTTAACACACTCAGAGCCTCCATTTCTATCCCAAGTTACCACAGAAAGGGACAACACTGACCTATGAACAACAAACCCATTGTTGCTGCCGCTGGCAAATGTCACTCAATTGGTCACCTTGTGAGGCCCCACACTGCTCTGCTGTTTCATGCCTGTGACAAAGTACTTGATAATAACAACTTAAAGAGGAAAGGGAAGATACCACAGCAGGGGACTGGGGCAGGGGAAAGGGGCTCACCGCTGCATTAGGGAGCAGAGAGGTGAGAGCTACCCATATTTAGGGTGGGCCTCTGTTGATTCTAGATCTTGTCAA
This sequence comes from Mastomys coucha, assembly GCF_008632895.1. Lineage (NCBI taxonomy): Eukaryota > Metazoa > Chordata > Mammalia > Rodentia > Muridae > Mastomys > Mastomys coucha. The sequence goes on along the minus strand of NW_022196912.1, from coordinate 123,901,862 downwards.
GTTGACATCAATGTTAACCATCATATCACACTGCCTTAGCCCTGAATAATGACTCAGGGACCCCCTCAGGGAAGAGAGATTTGTATTTGAACAAAGCTCCTCACTTGGCAGGGCCAGGAAATGGGTGAATGTGATGGCTGGTCACGTGACCATTATAGGTGCCAAGGAAAGAGGCACAGAGAAGTGTCTGAGGTAGGGTTGGCTGAAGGCCTGGCCCCTGGAGTGTTGTGGGTGTGAGTCCCAGGTGCAGCAGGACCCACTTGAACAGAGATAATGCAGGGATATCTGAGGAGGTGAGGGGGCAGAGTGTGGGGGATACTTAGGCTGTATGAGCCTAGGGGTACAGTACTGAAGTGCTGGGCATGACTGAACGCTGAGGTCAGGAGAGAGCTGACAGAGATGTGGTAGTGGCACTCAGGTCTCCGGAAGATTCTCAGAGTGTCTAGCAAAAGGCTGATATGTAGAGGAATTCTGAGGAATTATCCTAGGCAGAGTCACAAGGAAGTTTTGAGGACCAGGGCACCACTGGACTCCTCAGCTTGGAGACACAGCTGCCTGGCAGTGTTGTGCTTAGTTGGTGGTACCATCCAAGTGTGAAGTGTGTGGTGAATGAGATCAGCCTGTGGTACACCTTCACAGTCAGGACTTGGGGGTGGGGGTGGGCGGGTAGAGGTCGAGTGTGTCTAAGTGGGAGCTAAGCGCTACCTCAGGCTAGCAGGGCAAGTTTCTGAGGGGTGAAGGAGGACCCTTGGTAGCTCTTGCTCTAGGAAGAACTACTGTCAGTGTAGGAAAAGCCACTGGTGAACAAGTGCACCAATGCCAGGCCAGGTCACCAGTGGGTCGTGACGCCAAGGGTTGCATCACTGTTCAGGGGATGCTGTCTGTGGGAGGTCTAGTCACCATTGCCAAGGAAGCTAATGGAGGCGATTGTCTCACCATGCTGTACAAGAGAGGGAGCAGGGATTGGGAAGGCAGGCGTCTCTAGAAGATACAGACTGTAGCTGACTGGTACAGGGGGCTCTGTGGCACAGCACATGCAGTGTGTGTGTGTGTGTGTGTGTGTGTGTGTGTGCGTATAAAGGTCAGAGGGCAACATCTCTGGGCTTCCTCAACTAACCTTTAGAGTCAGGCCTTTCACTGAACCTGTAACTCTTACTTCAGCTCAATCAGCTGTCCAGGGAGCCCCAGGGACCCTCTGGTCTCAACTTCCCCAACAACAGATTACATGTGAATACCTATTAGGGGGTCTCTATCCCACTTAGATCAGAGTTCCCAAACACAAAACCTTTATATTTATAATAACCCTTAAAGTTCTAGAGCTGGGCAGATATCAACCCTCTATGCTGTTTTGTTTACTTTTGTGTCAACAAGCCCAAGATATCACTTGCCATGTTCCTCCCGGGCCAACCCATGCACTCCTGATCCACCTACCCCATGGTGACTCCTTCTTTCTTCCTCCTCTCTCCTCACCATCTCTGCCTCAGATCCCAAGTCCTGGGAATGGAAGCCCTGCCTACCTCTCCCTTTTGCCTTGCTACAGGCTGTAGGCATCTTTATTCAACCAATAGTTCTAAATTGAGGAGCAAGGTTTACATAGCGAAAGCAGGCATTCGAGAGAATTAGCTCATCTTGAGGCAACTGGACCTGGGGATACAGAAGTTAGCATTGCAATCCATAGCAACAGACCAAACCTCAACAGACAACACACTAGCTTTAGTATGAGGGTAGTTGCATAGGTCTTCATACCGGAGTGGCAGGCACTTTACCACTGAGCTGTCCCCACAGCCCTACTCACTTCATATATGTTAACCAGTACTGCCCCCTGTTTCTATAGACCTTCCTTAGAAATATTTTCTGCCAATAGTAACTGTCTTGCTTAGAGGAGCTGGACCTGGACATTGCAAACAGGATTATTGTGAACTTAGCCAAAGAAATACAAGGGATTAATCCAGGTCGATCCAGTTTGTGTCCCGCCCCCCCCCCCCACTTTTCCAGTTACCCTAAAGAATCTCCTATAGAAGGAACTGTCTGCTTGAGCTGCCTATAACCTGCCTGAGACATGTTCCAAGGAGTAATTGTGTGTATGCATTATGCATGTGTTCGTGTGGATGTATACACCGTGTGGGTTCCTGCATGTGTTGGATGGTCAATGTTGGATACTGGCTTCCAAGGAATAATCTTTAACATATCTTACTGAAGACCTACTGTGTGCCAAAAGGAATGAATGACAGACAGCTGTGGCCCATGGTACGCTTTGCTGTTGGATGTGACAGAAGTTACTTTGGGCTGAATTCTCTGAACAAAAGGTACTTTAAGGGGACTGAAGCCTGGAAGAACATTCAATAGCACCCAGGGTACTGATGCCAGAGCTGAGGAACCCAGCCACATGGCTGCTCACATGGGAATAAGCACCCAGCCTTAGTATGGCCCACCTCTGGAGGAAGCCCTTGTCATGCACCACAGAAACTCTGGCAGGGAAGAGGTTAAAACGGCAAGGAACTGACTTTATTTAGACGGGAGCATTTTTGGCATTTTTTTTTTTCATGGATTTTGATGTGACAGCTTTTGTTTGCTCACACTTGTCTCTCTTTGAAAATTCTCGTATCAGCAGTAAACGCTGTTTCTTTTTCCCATAACATCTTGAGCTTGGTATCCAATGATGGGGGAGCTGTTACTTGAAATTATAATATTATGCCCAACTTTGGGGAGGGGTGGTTTATGACGACTTAGAAGTGCCGGAGACTATAGCCAGGTCATCTGGGTACTGTCACTGCTGTTAGTCATTGGCGACATTTCCACTGGGGATAGGAAGCCTGTGCCATTCTGAGACTCCCTATAGATGCTCTGGGTGGATGACCAGTGTCTGTTCTGAGGCAATGACCCATGTGGATGGTGGAGGATGCTTAGCCAGTGGTGTCTTACTAGGAGGGCAGAAGTGAGAACATGGGGAGAGAGCTGATCTGTTACCCCTGAGCCCCGAGCTTGTTTGTGTTACCCTATTTAGCTTGGTCCTGGGTTTTTCTGTGGTTCTGAAGGTTCATGAGCTGGTGCTGAGAACCTTCTAGAAAGAGCATGCTCTGGTCTGAGCAATTGTGAACACTGAAAAGGTATAGGATGGTGCCCGCTCTCTTGCTTCTTAGAGGTCAGTGACAGACTAGGGACAAGCTGGAGTCCAAGGGCCCATCCTTTTATTACTCTTTGTAGGTGTGTGTGTGTAGACCTGAGCATAAGCTCTGATATATCATTCCTCAGGTGCTGACTACTTCTCCTTCCTTTTTTCTTCTTCCCCCAGTTTTCTTCTCGTCTTCCTCCTCTCCCTAGAGAGCATCTCTCAGTGGCCTGAGATTCACCAATTAGTCTAGACTAGCTGGCCAGTGAGTTCCAGTGCTCCACCTATTTCTACCTCCATGGCAAGGATTACAAGAATGCACTACCTTCTGGGGAACCAAATTCAGTTCTTCATGTTTGTAAGGCAAGTATTGGGTTTGTTTTTTGTTTTTGACTGAGCTTTTTTCTCCTCTTCTTCCTTTTTCTACTCCTCTTCCTCCTTCTCCTCTTCCTCCTCTTCCTCCTCCTCCTTCTCCTCCTCTTCCTCCTCCTCCTCCTTCTCTTCCTCATCTTCCTCCTCCTCCTTCTCCTCCTCTTCCTCCTCCTCCTTCTCTTCCTCCTCCTCTTCATTCTCCTCCTCTTCTTCCTCCTTCTCCTCCTCTCCCTCCTCTTCCTCCTCCTCCTTTTCCTCCTCTTCCTCCTCTTCCTCATCCCCCTCCTTCTCCTCCTCTTTCTCCTCTTCTTCCTCCTCCTTCTCCTCCTCCTTCTCCTCTTCCTCCTCCCCCTCCTCTCCCTCCTCTTCCTTCACCTCCTTCTCCTCCTTTTCCTCCTCTTCCTCCTCTTCCTCCTTCTCCTCTTCCTTCTCCTCCTCCTTTTCCTCCTCTTCCTCCTCTTCCTCCTTCTCCTTCTCATCTTCCTCCTCTTCCTCCTCCCCTTCTCCTCCTCTTCCTCCTCTTCCTCATCCCCCTCCTTCTTCTCCTCCTCTTCCTCATCCTTCCCCTCCTCTTCCTCCTCTTTCTCCTCTTCCTCCTCCTCGCTTCTTTCTCCTCCACCTCCTCTTTCTCTTCCTCTTTCTCTTCCTCTTCCTCCTTTTCCTCCTCCTTCTCCTCTTCCTCAGTCTCTTCCTTCTCCTTTTCCTCTTCTCCCTCTTCTCCTCCTCTTCTTCCTCTTCTTCCTCTTGTGGTACTAGAGATAGAAGTTAGGGCTTCCTTATGCTATGAAAGCCCACCACCGACCCTCAGCCCAAGGGCTCATCATTTTAAAAGCAATTTTGGAAAGAACTACTCTGTTTCCTGTAGAGTGCTTGTGGGGGTGAGATCCTGTGGGCCTCCCTATCTTCTCCTGGCTCCTCTGGTCCCTTCTGTGTATCAGCCTACTGGTTTCCATGGGCAAACGTGTGTAATTTGTGTGAGTGGCTGATGGGAAAGCTTTTCCCCTTGCCCCGGCTGAGGGTGCTGGAGAGTGAAATGCATCTGTAGTTTGGGGGGCAACGGGGTCAATCACTGAACCAAGAAGCCCTAACAGGATGGTATTTCCTAAATCTTCCTGTGTGTATGGTTGAGAGCACAGCGTTACCACTCTAAAGAGGGATGTGGAGGAGCCAAATGCCAGTGGAGTTCTGTAATGTGGGCCACAGTGTAAACTGTGGCAGAGTTGAACTGAGGACTGTCTAGAGAATCCTGCAAGCAATTAAGTCCCCCCATCCAACAAGGTAGGAGTGGAGCCCGAGTGCTCTAGTGTGAGCAAGCATGAGAGAAAGAAGTTTGGTAGTGGTTGTACATTATTTAATTTTTGTCTTTTTAAATGTAAAGAGTTTTGTTGGGAGGAGAAGCCATCTCCTGTCTTGTCACTAACCTATGGAGAAACAACAATAACATTGGAGAGCAAAGAGTAGAGGAGCTGCGTTGGTCGGCTGTGTGCTTTAAATCACTGAGGTCAGAGGGAGAAATCCAAAACAAAGCAAAACCCCCACAACTTAGGTTACTCTGCTTCAGCAATTCCCAAACCATGTTCTTGGGGACCTAAGACACTTCTTGTGGGGAGAGGGAGATCACACAGGCAACTCCATGTTCACTTCAGCCACCACGTGAGTCATCTCTGCTTAGGATACTCCCTGTGTACTTGAGTATATTAAAAGAATGTTGTCTGCCCAAGTTAGCCTGGCACTTAATCAGCCTGTGTGGCCACAGACCTCCACCCCTGGGTACCTGCTTACATCACTTTATCCACATCTCAATGTGGCCACTAGCAGCTAGATAGCTCCGCCTCATGCCCTCCACTGTGTCTGCTTCCTGGTGCTATTGCAATGTCTGTGCTGTTGGTGGGGGCAGCAGGGATTGGTATACCAGCCTCTAGGACAGACTATACTAGCTGAGGGGATGCACCCACCCTGGTCCCTGTGTACGCACAGGTCTGCTGCAACTCTGGGAGCATGCAGTTACTGCTTGTGGAAGTCTCCTCTTTCTGTGGCAACTTGGAGGGACCCTGGGGCACAGTTTTGGAACTGCTGCTGGTGGTGGAGGTTGGAACAGAAGTTTGAGAGGCAGGGTAGACGATGGAAATAAACATTGGCGGAGCTGGTCGGTTCAGTTGCTCTCTCTTCCTGCATTCCTCGATGAGAAGCGGGTGCCTTCAGGGGCCTCTCGATCCCTGTCTACATTTGCAGGAATCACAGCACATGAAAAATGTTTCTTTTTAAAATTAGCAAAAGCAATGATCTGAGAGACTAGGACAAGCAGATCCAAGGGAGGTTAATGGCTCCTTCCACGGGCAGGTTGAATGGAGGCTTAAGGGCAGTTTCTTACTTCTCTGTTATAAATGATCTGAGAGGAAAGAAGGGCTTACTTCTGCAGTCCCCCAGGAAGGACAAGTGACAGCAGTGGGAGCTTGAGACAGTTGGTCCCATTGCCTCTGCAATCAGGAAGCAGGGGGAGAGAAACGCTGCTGCTCAACTTCCTTCCTCACCCCTCTTCTTCAGTCCTGGGTCCCACCCTTGGGAATGCTGCCGCCCACTGCTGATGTGCATCTTTCTGCCTCCACCGCTGGAATCTAGACAATCCTTACAGACATACTCAGGAGCTTGTCTCCTAAGTTCTGCCATGTTGACAACCGCAGCTAACCATCCAAGGCAGCAAGCAGAACTGGCTTAGGAGCAATGTCTCACCGTCATCTGGACAACCTGTCTGTCCCTTGCAAGGAGACTCAGGTCTGTCACCAAGTGGGAGGCTGGTAAGAGAGTCCCATGGCTGAGCATCATGGGAAGGTGAGCTTTGGAATCTGACGGCTGTGCCTTCTTATACTAGCAGCCCACACTTGCATCCCATGACCTTAGGTCAGATTTTACCTTCCTTACCTCTAAAAATGTAAAATATTACACTCAGTTTGTAAATATTTGAAACTTGGTAACTTGCATGCCTGAGGTAGTTGTAACCTTCCAGGCTCTCTTGCACATGCTTTTGTATGTCTTGATGCATTGATAAAAACATGAAGCAAAATAGAGAAAGATACAACCCCTATTATTAACATGGGTTGCCGGAGGGCGGGGGTGTCCTTGTAGGGTGAGATTGCTGACAGTGGAGGAGGCTGGCCATCAGGAAAGGGCCTTTCTCACAGTCTTTCTTACCCTTTGCTCTAGAGTAGCTAGCCCTGTAGGGTGAGGATGCTATAGCATCCATGGGAAGGAACATGTGATGAGAAAGAGGATTCCCACTATGGCTTCCATCCTGTACACAGCCATGCGAAACCAGGTCTTCCAGCTCTGGCTGGTGAAATGGGCCTCCTGGTCTCCTGACTGCCACTTGAGGGCAGAGTCTGGGCCCAAAGCCACCGGGCTAAGAGCCCCCAGGGTTTCCAACCTCCAGGAGCACCGAGAAAAAGGCCTGATTATTGTTCCATGCTACAAAGATTTGAACTATGTTGTGGCATAAAGATGAATATGAATAAGGGTTAATAATACAAGTTAGGGAGGAGACAAGTAGACACAGAGGAGAGTCCATGCAAAAAGGCAAGGCGCGTGGCACAGCTTCATCCATAGAGTGGTTTTGTTTGTATATGTGGCACATGTGTGTGTGCAGATGTGTGTGCTGGCTGATGACTAAGCTTCTAGGGTCCTTCCACCTCAGCCTCCTCAGGGTTGGCATGCCACATGCCTCTATGCCAGCTTTTCCACTGCTGTTGTTTGTAAGCAAAAGTTCTGGGGGACCAAATTTGGGTCCTCATGCTTGCAAGGCAAATACTTTACCGAGATATCCCCCCAAATCCATTCACATAAATGTATATAAAGAAATTGGAAGGAACTTGGAAGTATAGCTCAATTATAAAATGTCTGCCTTATATGCACTAGGTCCTGGGTTCAATTCCTAGCTCTCTCTCTCTCTCTCTCTCTCTCTCTCTCTCTCTCTCTCTCTTTTTCTCTCTCTCTGTCTCATACACACACACCCCACAATGCATACACACATTCACACATGTACTCGTATGCAAATGTACACACACTCACACTCATACACACTAACACACACTCAGACACACACACACATACACACACTCACATACAATATACATACACTCACACATACACAATTGCATGCATATTCCCCGCACACATACAAACATACACTTGGGGAGAGGGAGAGGGAGAGGGAAGGAGGGAGGGAGGGAGGGAAGGAAGGAGGGAGAGAAAGAGGTACAGCTTAATCCTAGCTTGCTGACTTTTAGAAACGTTTCAGTTGTAACCCTGTATAGGACTCAGAAGCAGGCTGGCTCCCTATGCCTCTCTGTGTTGTGGGAGTGATGGGATTGCGGCAGAGGGACGTGATTGTAGTTTCATAATTTGAGGCTGGAAGTAAGCAGACTTGAAGACATTAAACAATAGAGTGCTGGAAAATGTGAAGAAATGACTTTTGAAAACCTCTTGGCATGTGGAGACATTCATCAGAAGGCTTTGGGGCCTGAGTGTGTTTGGTGGTCCCCATGGGGTTCTGTCTCCTGTTTGCTGGACCTCCTCGATGCCTTCATTTGGTGGTCTGTTTGATGGTTGGGTAAAGCCTTGGAGACTCTGAGAGCAAGGTTTTTAAATACAAAGCCTGAAGTGCTACAATAACAACCTGTTCTGTTAAGTCACACGATAGCTAAAAGGCAAATTTAGGGTGCAGTAATTGATGTATCTGCCGGAAGATTTAATGGGGATCAAACTACTGCTATCATTCCAAGTAGCGATAAGAGTACATGATAACACAGACACTTTGACTTCAGCATGACATGAATGCTTTTAGGATTTTTACTGATGACCCAGGTAGAAGATTAAGGATATTAATGTCTCTCATCTAAGTTCATCTGGAGGGTGGCATTCTGAACGTCTTATAGAGGCATTGAAAAGATAGGATTTTATTTTTTCCATTCAAGTTGACTGACCCCACTGCAGGAGAGGCTAATTAAGGCTCAGGCTTGTTTCATTTGGGGAACCTTGGTTGCTAATATGGAATCAAGTCTTTGTGAGGACTGGGGCCAAGGAAGGGCATGCTGGGAGATGCTTAGGAAACATTGGTTGGCTGGGGGCAGGGAGGCTTCTGCAGTCTGGGGGTGGGTAGGGAGGCCAGCCGCACCCCTCCAGCAACTCACACTGACCTTCTGGGCTGTTTTCAATTTTTCTAAGTTTTTCTTTCGCTCATGCATTCCCATTTTGCTCATTCGTAGCCTTTCTTGGCATCGCCTCCTGGAAGCATTACTTTGAGCTGATCTCCGGTCAGTTCTGGCTCTCTAGAACCTGTCAATCATTTAAATATTTCTAAAATTACAGGATTTGCTTGGGAGCACAAAGAGTTGGGCAAAGGCATGAACAATACTATACTTGGGTCCCTCCCTCCTTCTTCCAGAACCCCTTTAAGGGACGTCACCAATAATGAAGGAAAACCATGTAATTTACCACTAAACCTAACAAGTTGGAAAAACGGAAAGACCCAGAGCCAATAATCAAGACCCTTCCAGCATTTCTGGAGCATTCTTAGAACAAGCCAATCATGCAGTCATTTATCAAATATTTACCAAGTAATTCTTTTGCATGAGACTCCTTGCTAGGAGTCGCGGGACAGGGGTTATTATGTGTATCCCTTTAGTGGATGAGTAAAATTTGCACAGTGAGTTATGGCCAACATCTGAAGACTGAAATAGAAAACAAAAGAAAAAGTGAACAACAGAGGTATAAAAATGTTCCATCTCAAAACGTGTATCTCAGATCTGCACACATACGTGAGTTAGATTTTGGTACATCCTATATTTATTTTGGCTTGTAGTCAAACATGGGGACTTCTAGTTGTGAGAAAAATTTCAACACATGGTAAGAAATCTTTCCTGTTGGTAAAGTCATGGCAAAGCAGAGAAGCTGTCACATGAACTGAGTGGGCAGTTGGTCTGCTGTTACCAGTAGGTCCCACATCCAAATCCAACCAAATGCAGATTGCACGTATCTGAAATACAGCTGAGCTGTACTCAACACCATCACCATTGCTCAAGGGCTGTGCAGCAGCCTCTTGCATAGCTTCCATTTTCAGCCATGAGCCCTGGAGTAATCTAGAGTAATATGGGTAGGAGGTGGGACGATACGTTATATAAAACACTTACATCCATGGGGTTGGTGTGTGCTGGGGGCCTAAAATCATTTTCCCATGGCAGCCAGGGACAAGCATATTTGGAAAGCTAAGGACAGAAAGGGTAGTAGTATGATCCTGCTGGACACTTGGCAGGGTGTTTGTTGTAGTAGTAGGTGAGACACAGGCCAAGTGATGCCAGGCACAAAGCCCAGTGATAGCAGGGTCCGGAGGATGCAGGATTGCTCTGAGAAAGGCGGTGGGAGGGGCCTCACCTTGTCCTAAGGGCAAGAGAGACTCCCAGTAGGTTTTGTTTCTGAAAACTTATCTCTCATTCTTTGTCTCCACCCGAGGTATGAGATCACAGTGAGAAATTGTGCTTGAAATGATCATTTTAAAATTTAGAGCTATTACAGGTAAATTATATAAGACTGAATTCCAAAAGCAAGTGAAATACACTTGTTGGATTCAGAGAATAAACAGAGGTGGTTTGGGATGAGAAAGAAATAAAGACAGTGAGTATACAAGTGTATGTGCCTTGAACGGTCATGGTGGGCAACAGTGAGCGTACAAGTGTATGTGCCCTGAACGGTCATGGTGGGCAGATCGAAAGCCTTTGGTACTTGTCAGTTGAAGCACAAGGTGAACCCAACCAGGACACAGGGATGCTGCAAACGGAAGTGGAAAGAGAATGAACCTGAGGTAACGGATGTCCACTTCTCCAGAGAGATCCCAGGTTGCTAACTGTAAGGCAGGAGTGGATAAAGCAAAGCTCTTAAGACAAGGAAGGCTATGGTAAAATGTATTCATGATTCAGAAGTGTGAATGTTCAGGATCCAAGCCACTCACGCATGCTTGTAATGGCTGCCCAGCTACTGCAGAAAACATGAGAGCCAGGTTTAGGGAGACTCAGTCTCAAAGAAACAGGTAGAGAGTAATAGAGGAGGAACCACTACACACACACACACACACACACACACGATACACACACATGCACACACATACTCTCACACACATGATACACACACATGCACACACATACTCTCACACACATAGTACACACACATGCACACAGATACCCCATATAAACATGTACACAGATACATATGCACACGGACACCCCTACCACCTACATATACATGTACACAGATACCCCTCTCCAGACACAGACACACATAGATACACACAATGCACATCACATATAGACACACACACATACCACATACAAATGCACACACAACAAACATACCACTCCCTCACCCCCACCCCACACAGACACACATAGGCACACACACACACCACACACAGACACACACACCACACACCACATATACATATACCACATATAATACACACACATACTACACACACCACACACAGACACATACACACACCACACTATACACAGGCACACACATACACACCACGCCACACACATGCAAATAGATAAATAAGTGATAAATAAAAAAAATTCTCAAAAACAACACCCAACTGATAACAAGCATGGTGGCACATATCTGTTAATCTTAGCATTTGGGAGGCAGAGGTGGGAGGACACGGAATTTGATATAAGACCCTGGCCTCAACAGCTTTTAAGTGGACAAGTGGTGCATTATCTATGATCTGAAGATGGCAGGGGGAGCTGAGGGAGGCCAGCCCTGAGAAGCTTTGCTGAAGTCGGTGATGGGGAGAGCAAGGTTGGCCAGGTGGTCACAGCGTAGATGGAGATAGGAAGAGAGTTGGGGAACCTCAGACTGGGTCTGAGCAGAGGCTGAGCACCTTCCGCTGGGATAGTGGGTGTTTCAACACCCTGCATGTTCCACATTCCTTGTTGCATGGGGGAAGCCTCAGTTCTACCCAAGTACTGTGAAACTGACCACATACTCATAAACATACAGTGTGAGGTGGCTATGTTCTAATAAAGCTTTATTTGCAAAATCAGGCAGTGGCCAGCATTCTCATACTTGTGGCTTTCAGATCCTTGATCTTAACAGGGTGACAGTGATTGCACCCCCTAGAGGGGTGTGCGGATGTTTCTGATTGTCGTGACTGAGGGAGGAATGCTGACTAACTGTCCTGTGACACACAGGAAGACCCCCATGATAGCACACTACCCCGACCCCCACCGATGTTAACAATGCTCTGGCTAAGAATTAGGGTGTGAGCACAGAGCAATCTGCGGCCATGTGAACACTAGGGACAGAATGATTCAGGAAATGACAGTGTGGGTCTGCCGTCCCAGAATCACCTCTTCTTTCTATACAGCACGTGAGTGGTGCGAAAACGATGGACTCCCCATTCAACTTAGGTCGGTAACTAAAACCATGAACAGCCTGGCTGGAGGGCTCTAGTAACCTTAAACACATTTCTTTTTACTGCGTGTTTATGGGCGGCCATTTGGGTCTCTCCAGATGGACATGTTGCATCGATTAAGATTGCAGTGGTTCATGTGTTCAGAAAACGTGAAATGGAATCACACAACCACACCACACAACCACACCGTTCTGAGTGCCTCTGTAGGGTTCCCTTCCCCAGTGACCCAGGGTCCAGCCACACAGGACTGTCCCATTGATGAGACTCTGCTCCTTCCAAATGTCAACTGCACATACGCCCCATTTTTTTTTCTTTAACTCCCTCTTTGGTTCTATTGCCTCTTAGCTTGGAGGAACTTTGCAGGGATGAATTGGGACTGAAGAGCTGTTAGCTGAGCTCTTCACCCTGTTCTCATGGGTGAATTTTAAGCTCTATTCCTTTCTTATTTATGTCTGAAGAACCTTCAGTAATGCATCATCAGTCATAGCTGGTGAGCATGTAGCCAGCTCTGTGCAGGTGGATGTCCTGACAGCCATCGACAGCCAGTCCTGGTCCTTTCTACATTTCTATGCTCCTAGAGAGTGGCCCATCTCACTGGCCTGGTTGTCTATCCCTTTTGGGGGGGTCAGGGTTGGGGTGTCTTGTGTACCCCCAGAATTCTTTTGTCGTAGCCTGAAATAGTTTTGGAAAGAAATACTCTGTTTCTCTTACAATATTTTCAAGCTATTTGAAAAATTTACAATACTGTTCAGTGTGTAACTTTTGACATACTATAACATCGCCTTCAAAAATACTTGTTACATTATAACGTGCAGTTTGGTGCCTTAATGAGCTGATAACCAATGCCAATGCTCTTAGAAATATCTGTGTTATTTCAGTTTTTAAAATTGTATGCTTTCCCACATACATAGCTATGGCAGGGTCTCAGCGTATAACTCCATTGGCCTGGAACTCATTATGTACAGCAGCTGGCCTCAAACTCACAGAAATCCTCTGCCTCTGCCTCCTGAGTGCTGGGATTAAAGACATGCACCACCATGCCTGGCCCAACACTGGCATTTCTTTATACAATTCGTCTTATATATTTTAAAAATAAAACTTTCCAGGCATGATGGACTCATGCTTATAACCCCAGCAAAGAAACTGAGGCAGGAGGATTAACAAAAGATTAAGTTCATGCTGGACACAGCATCTCACTAACCTGGGCGATGGCCTGAGGCCCGTCTCAAAACAGCACAACAAAACTACATCTTAGAGTAGTTTTAGATTAACTGAAGTCCTTCAAAATGGTCAGTGTTCCCGTATCCCGTAGTGCCTCCTGTGATGGCATGATGCAACAACAGGAAACGTTAACCACACCGAATGCACCAGTACCAATGCAATAGTATGCCACAACCCACACCCTGACTCTACTTCTTTACTTCTCTGACTGTTCTCACATGCCCCCGGTGCCTGCACCAGACATTTAACTGCAACAGTCTGTATGATTTTTCCTTACGCTTAATCATCTTGATAGTTTGAGAGACACTAGTCAAGTGTCTTCAGGGTTGGCCTCACTGGGACTCATCTGGTGTTTTCCTGGTGGTTAGACAGGTGTTGGGAGGAAGCCCCAGGTGAAGGGCCATTTCCTCCACCACTCTCCGGGACACAGGGACATATGCTGTCAGCACGCCCAGTCCCTGCTGTGTTGACCCTGCTCTGTTGACCTACAATGCCCTGCTGACGCACTGCTGGGCTTCCCCACTGAGAAGCTGCCAATCTTTCTGGTCCCCTAGTGTCCTCTTTGGGAGGAAGCGACCACACACAGGCCACATAAGAGGGTGCAGGTATATGGCACCTGTCTGAGGCTGGAGGACCTACATAAACGACTCCAGCTGTTCATCTTCTCAGCCTCCACTTGGTTATTCATTCCATCTGTTAAGTGAGACAAGGCTCCGGTGTGTTTGTTGTATGTTTTGGGCTCCTGTCCAATACTATGCTATTTATTCCATTGCTCAAACAGCTGCAGCTCTGGCTACTGGGGATTCATCCCGTGGGCATCTGTGACTGTTGCCCTGCGGACATGAGGGTGCTTGCGGTCATTGCTGCTCCATTCCTTCTTTCCTGGAGTTTCATTTATGGGGCTTCAGGCTGCTTGTATTTCCTGCAGCTAGAGTCCCAGTTCTCTCTCTCTCACCTCTCTCTCTCTCCCTCTCTCTCTCTCTCTCTCTTTCCCCACCCCCTGTGTGTATATGTATGTGTGTGTGTGTGTGTGTGTGTGTGTGTGTGTGTGTGTGTGTGTGCATGCATGAGTATGTGGTAGGCCAAACATTCATCCTCAGTGTTTTCCTCAATCACCATCTATCTTATTTTTAGAGATAGGGTCTCTTCCTTGGCCTGGAGCAGACAGACTCAGTTAGGCTGGCTGTCAAGCTCCAGGCATCCTCCTGCCTCTGCCTCCTTCAGCACTGGGATGACAGGCACACTAATACACTAGGGTTTTAAGGTGGACACTGGGGATCTGAACACAGGTCCGTACTTGCAAGGCAAGTGCCTAACCCCTAAGTCATCTCCCCAGCCTCTTCCCTCCATTTTAGGTTTTACTGGAAGCCTGTCAGAAACCAAGATTTATGTCCAAGAGATGCATCCACTGCTACTCAGGTGCCGTCGCCATGTGTGCCTTTCTGCCCTTGGAGCAAAAGAGGATCTGTGGTGTGTGTGTGTGTGTGTGTGTGTGTGTGTGTGTGTGTGTGTATGGTTATAGACACACAAGCAAGAAGAGCTCCACATGTGACCATCTATGCTTGCATGAAGCTTACCCTGTGTCCCTGTCTACATGTTCCTTCCACTTATCCTCACATGACTCACTCTGGCTTCTCCTCTCCTCCTCTATGTTACCCTCCTCTCAAATAACACAGTTTCTTTCACCACCTTCTCCAGCTGTGTTAGGGAAACACACTTTGACAAGACACTCTGCAGTGTGACAAGAGAAGGGCACTTTGAACAAGGAGGCCAGAAATGAAACAGGAAGGAAGCAAAGCAGTGTGGGCCTGGCTGCTTTAAGGCTGTGGGGAACTCTTGTCTCCTCAAACCTAGCAAGTCTTAGGTAGGGCTTGGCCTTCTCCATGAGGCAGGACCCTCCAGAGGAGGATGTGCCTAACCTGTGGCTTGGTATTCAAAGCTGATCTTCCACGAGGAGGCACAGCTCCTTAGCTGTACTAGCCTGAAAGGAGTCTGAGGGTCACCAGTCACATGCAAGACAGAAAGTTCAGGTTTTGCAACAAAGCTCTGTATTCTGGAAGGATGGCATGCAGCCCACCTGCTTGCTAGTGTAACCCCAACAGAAGGTCCGGGGATTGGAGGATGGCTCCTGAAGGGAGGGCCCCCTCCTCCTTCCTAGGCCTGTGTCTGCAGCTTTGGCTCAGCTTCTGTAGGTGACATCACAGATCACCCCACTTTTTGTGTCTGATGAACTGGGCTTCCTCCTTTGAAGTGGCTGTGCACAGCTCAGGAGAGAGAGGGCGCTGCTTCTTGGTGCCTCTAGCTGCAGAGGCCTGTCCAGGCCTTGGTTGCTTGGCACACATCCTTGCCTGGCAGGTACTTTGAGGAGCACCAAGGTTACTGCAGAACACGAACTGGCCTTTGTTAAATATTTTGCAGGCTTACTGTGTTTGAAGTAAGTTTTGGGCTCTGCGGCTTATTTCATTCCAGAAGAAGTTTCTAGAAACAGGTAAAGACCGCCCCTGCTTGTAAAATAAAAAAATGTCTGTCCTGGCCTCTTGAATACTGGCATGACCAAAACCAAATCCTTTGAGAATAAATGCCTGCTGTTTCTGTGACCCGTCCCTAGCCTTGCTGTGTAGACAGTGACCTGTGGTCACAAGGAGAAACAACCGGGAAATGAGAGGCCAGCCAGGAAGCACTGGGTCTGGACACCATGTGCCCCTGAAGAGGTCCAAGGTTCTTCAGCTGTGTAGAGTACACACTAAAACCTGAGGGAACCCGGTCCCAGGGCCTGTGTGTGCTCGTGGACTGGATGCTTTGAATTCCTGGCTGCTAGGATCCTTCCAAACCTCAGGCAAGGAGATGGGTGCAGGGCTGTGGTACCGCCAGCTGAATATCAAAGCTGTATCTTGTGTCTTGGGAAAGTGTCACTCATATAAGAAGGATGTCTGTAGAAGTTAGGCCCAGTTCTTCCTCCCAGGCCCATGCTCCCGGAAATAAGACTCAGACTCAAACTACATTTATAAACACCTTGGCCATAGAGCTAGGCTCTTCTCTGACTAGATCAAACCATAGATAACCCAATTATTTTAACCTACATTCTGCCATGTGACTGGTTACCTGTGCTCAGGTGCCATGTGCTCGGCCTCTTCACATCTTCCAGGGCTCATCTTCCACCTGGCTCTCTCCCAGAATCCTTTCTGCCTCCCAGATGTCTCACGTCTATTTCCTGCCTCAGCCGTAGGCCACAGAATTTTTAGTTGACAGGCGAGGCATCCATACAACACACAAGAACTTCTCTCTATACAGTCATCTTCCCAATTACTCCATCCTTCTGATAGTGAAGAACCTGCCTCAGTCCCTCTGAAGTGCTATCAGCAAACGATCAATAGCTCCGTGGGCTGGTAATGCAGAAATAACAGACACTTACTGCTCACAGTTCTCAATGGCCGGAAGTCCTGGTGCCCCTGGATTCAGTGGTTGGTGAGGGCTCTCTGCTTCACAGGCAGTGATATCTTTCTGAAAATCCACAGACATCTCAAGCAGTCACTGTAGGATCAGCTTGTCAGAACACTAATCCCATCTCATGACTTAATCACTTAGCCCCAAATCCCATCTCTTAATATTATCACACTGAGCTTGTTTGGGAGAGACAGGCATTAAGACCATAGTAAGACCTCTTATCTGAAAATTCACTGTGTGCTGTAAGTTTTCTGGCTCGTCTATTTCCAGAAACTCAAAACAAAGCAATAGCAAGAAAAAAAAAACCTAAGCACCAAATCCTCATTTCACCTTATTTTTCACAGTGTAGGAAATGCTCCATCACTGCAGATCAGTGCTGTCTTGTTACCAGCAGGCTGGAACACGGAACATTATATCCCCTTAACCCGCGCAGGTGGCGTAGACCATGGAGGGTGCCTTCTTACTTATGTGCATGAAGAATTGGGACGGGATGTTTATTCTTTGAAATAGATGAGCACTGAGTTGGAAAGCATATTGTCTGTTAATGGGTCTTAATCCTCTCAGATCCAATATACCCTTTTATAATAACTATCTCATGATACTTTGTAGAAAATGGTGGGGCAGGGTTACCAAGGTCTTGCGTATGTCTGCTGTTTTTGCAACCTGCTATCCCTACTGTTCTAACTAAGCTGCAGGGTCCCTTCCTAGACTCCCTTGAATCCGGGCTGGTTTCCTGATTAACCATGGCAGACAGGGTGCAGTAGAAGTCTTGTGTGACTCTAGAGCTAAGGCCCCCAAGGCCTTGCAACTTCTCCCTTACAAACAGGGCACTGTGGGAGGAAGCCTGAGATAGCCATGTGGAGGGACTGTGGGAAATAGGGTCCAAAGCCACTGGCTACTGCCATATGAGCAGCCATTCTGGCCTAGCCTGGCCTCATGGATCTGCCGACTCACCACCAAGGAGCTATGCACTCAGCCAGCCATCATGGGAAAAGATGTGATTAGTTTGTTTGGAGGTAGGGCAATCTTTTAATCACAATTCTCTCTAAAAAGCTATGGGATCTATGTTGGGTATATGTGGAATGCCGATGTATGTGAAAATCATAGGCTGTCGTACATACAGTTCAAAAGAAACCACAATGCCCTCATTTAAGTGCAACCGTAACAAGAAAATAGTTTATAATAAGATAATTGTGCTTGAAGTCATAGTGAAACAGGTACATGTGCTGAAGCCACCAGGAACGTCTCCACTCCAGCTGGGGTATGGTAGATGATACTTGAGTGATCTCATCAGTGAGCTGATTTTATTTCCAAAATAGTAGCCAAATTCAGATACAACAAATTGTAATTTATTTCTACTGATATAACAGTTGTGGCCTTAGAAAAGTAACATGAAATCTGTAGCTCCAGAGCATGTGTGTGTATGTGTGTGAGTGTGTATGTGTGTGTGTGTGGTATGTGTATGTGTGCGTGAGTGTGTATATGTGTGTATGTATGTGTGTGTGTGTGGTATGTGAGTGTGTATGTGTGTGTATGTGTGTGTGAGTGTGTATATGTGTGTAAGTGTGTGTATGTGTATGTGTGTGTATGTGTATGTGTGTGTGGTGTGTGCGTGTGAGTGTATATGTGTGTATGTATGTGTGTATATGTGTGTGTAGTGTGTGTGTATGTGTGTGTGAATTGTGTGTGAGTGTGTGTGTGAGTGTGTGTATGTATGTGAGTGCGTATGTGTGTGTGAATGTGTGCATATGTGTGTGTCTGTGTGTGTGTATGTATAAATGTATATATACACATAATAGAGTTATATTGTACACTCATAAATTATAAATACATTCAAAAGAGAAAAACCCATCAGCCACAGATAGATGGCTTTCAGCTAGAAAGAAATTGATAATGTTCAGAAATGTGGGTCTTCACAAGATAACGGTAACGCCAGACATGGTAACCATGTGAATGGATGCCTAAGATACTTTCTTATGCTGACATCAATGTGAATGATAGTTGGCTCTTTAAACAAACAAGCAAGCAAATATGAGAATGAGCACACAGACATCAGGAGGGATAAAATGGAAGCATACTATTGTACACGTCCTATGCACCAGGATATAATGTATATGATATATAATTCATGATACCCATCAAGTGATAATTGCTACTGATGATAGCTGTGTCTGGGGCTAGAGAGATGGTTCTATGGCTAAAAGCACTCACTACTCTTCCAGACAGCCCCGTTAGGTCATTTAGCATCCATGTTGGGTTGCTCACAGCTGCCTGTAACTTTGACTGGCTTTTGAGGGCACCTACACATACCCAACATATGCTTACACAGATAAATACATGTTGAAAAATAAAACCTTTAAAAAATAAAAATGTATATTGACAAGCTCAAAGCCCCTATCAAAATACTCCAACAGTCATCTTATCACATAGTTTAACAAAAGTTAGGAAAAAAATAGACAGTTAATTCAAAAAAAGGAAGAAGAGAACCAAAGACAGAAAGGATGAAAAGAAAACTTTTAGACACTTAAGTAAGATTTTGCCCTACCCCAAACCCCTATTAAATGTAAAATATGCCAATTAAAAAGGAAAGATTTAAAGATTGTGAGAAAAAAAAACCCAACTTTCTACCATCTACAAATAAAACTACACAAGGTACACTCTAGCCATGGGAGACGAGTGAGGACACACTGATAAATAAGCATACAAAGTTGACCTTACTGCATGCTTAAACGTTTATGTAGCAGGTCTCAGGATGTATTCTCATCAGCACTGCAAGCTGGAGGGTCTGCACCCCGTTAGGTAAACAGGTGTCAGAGCAGAGGGCATCATCAAGAGTGAAGACAGTTCATGGTGATGTTGACGTCTCTTGACGAAGGCTGCCTCCATTTACATACCTAAGGGCAGAACTTGAAAGGGCGAAACACAATCTGATAGACCCATAAAAATGGAAGAAAACCCCTCAGTCATAGGCAGACATTTCAGGTACTTCTCTTGACACGTTACCCAGAAGATCAGTTTAGGGCAGCGTTCAATGGTGCCATCGATCAGCATGGCCCGAGTGTCTTTTATGAAGGACTCCTCGAAGGACAGGAGAATGCCCAACTCTAAACTGCTCTTGGTACCTTTACTGAGGCAGCTTATAGTCTGGGTCGAAATGGAAGTCTCAGTAAGCATTTCAAGATGCTCAGCTAGTGCAGTGCAATCACACTGGAACTAAACTGTAAATCAGCACCCGAGAGACCCTGAGGCAAACCTTAAACAATCAGAACTAAGTAAGTCACTTATGCATAACCAGGTGTCTCAGTCAGGGTTTCTATTCCTGCACAAACATCATGACCAAGAAGAAAGTTGGGGAGGAAAGGGTTTATTTAGCTTACTTCCACATTGTTGTTGATCACCAGAGGAAGTCAGGACTGGAACTCAAGCAGGTCAGGAAGCAGGAGCTGATGCAGAGGCCATGGAGGGATGTTCCTTACTGGCTTGCTTCTCCTGGCTTGCTCAGCCTCCTCTCTTATAGAACCCAAGACTTCCAGCCCAAGGATGGCACCACCCACAAGGGGCCCTACCCCCTTGATCACTAATTGAGAAAATGCCCCCCAGCTGGATCTCATGGAGGCACTTCCACAACTGAAGCTCCCTTCTCTGTGATAACTCCAGCCTGTGTCAAGTTGACACACAAAACTAGCCAGTACACCAGGAGAATGTTCCGGTGGAGTAAAATGAGAGTGGTATGTTCAAGACCCTGAGCAGTACATAGGAGACACTGAGCAGTACATACGAGAACCTAAACAATACATGTGAGGACCTTAGCAGTACATATAAGAACCTGAGCAGTATATATGAGACTGCTCAGGATGGAGGAGGATGGAGTCACTCCAACTAAGTAGGAAGAAGAAATTGAAAAAGGGGAGCAGACTCAGCAAGCTAACCAACCAATCAACAACCACCACCGTCAGTGGCAATAAAGCCAGAGAAGGTGGCAGAGAAACATCTACAGAACCAGAAGGGGATTCTTTACATAGATGCAAGCAAGCAAGCGAGCGAGCAAGCAAGCAAGCACGAAAGCAAACAAACAAACACCCCCCCCTAAACCCTTATACACACTGATCTGGAAAAGAGAAGACACAGATGTCCAGGGTTAGAGACAAGAAAGGTGACCAACTTCACTAGGAGTTGTTATATTATTAAAATGTTATATTAGTTGTTAAAATGAAAGAGAATAAGGCAAAAAACTTGACTTGGATATATTTATCACTTGGACTAAATAGACAAATGTCTAGAAAGACTTAAGTTAGCAGTGCTCACTCATTACTAAATGACTTTGGATGTAGGGGGCTCGGCTAGTGGATAAAGTGCTTGCCATGTAAGTGTGTGGACTGGGGTTCAGATCCTCAGCACATAACAAAAGCTGGGTGGGTGTGGCAGCCTATCGGTAATACCAGGCAGAGGTAGGAGTATCCAGAGTAAACTGGTTGGCTAGACTATCCCAATAACTGAGCTCCAGATTTAGTTAGAGACCCTGTCTCTGTAAAGAAAGAGGAGAGCAATTGAGAAAGATGTTTAACACTAATTGCTGGCTTTCTCTCTCTCTCTCTCTCTCTCTCTTTCTCACTCTCTCTCTCACACACACACACAGAGTACATGCCTGCCCAAAAATCTTAAATAGCCCTATTTATTAAATGACCTATGCTTATTATGTAAATGAATTACATATAATAATATAGCATAACATATAATAAATCTATAACATATAATATATAAAATTAAGTACTTTCCCACAGTGAAAAACATCAAGCCAAAACAACTTTACTGAGTATGTAAATTAACAGATGTGTTCAGTGTGATGTGGACACTATGGGAAGCTTACAGTTGAGACTGAGTGTGTTACATTAGATGTTAGACAAGCAAGCATTTATTCCCTGTGTCCATTTGTATTGAACTGAAGGCAAGATTAGAAAAAAATGAATATATGATAATTTAGAAAAGAAGAAGGTAGGCCAGGCATGGTGGTATATTCCTTTAATCCCAACACTTAGGCAGAGAGGCAGAGAGACAGAGACAGAGAGGCAGAGAGGCAAAAGCAGTGGATTTCTGTGAGTTCAAGGGCCCACTGATTGACATAGCAAGTTCCAGGTCAGCTGGGGCTACATAGTGAAATCCTGTATTAAAAAAGGAAACAAAACACAGAACTCAAAACCAAGCAACCCAAAAACCAAGAAATCAACCAACCAACCACCACCAACAAAAACAAAAGCCAAGAAATCAACCAACCAACCAACCAACAATAACAACAACAAAAAAGGAAAAAACCAAAGTGAAACAAAACAGTAAACTGTCCTTATCAGCAGATGTTTGGTTTGTTTGTGGTGAAAATCTGGGGCTGAGGTAGAGTTCAGAGGAGCAGTCTTGGGTTTGATCCCCAGCATCAAAAAGGAAATCAGTGCAATTTACATAAAATTCTCCAAATGAATGAGCTTCATAAGTTATGGGATATAAAATCAATACACAGAAATACACAGACAGCAAGTGTAATTCTATATATTAATAAAAACATCAAAATATAGAGATATCAGCTGGGTGTGGTGGCTCACGCCTTTAGTCCCAGCACTTGGAAGGCAGAGGCAGAAGGATCTCTGTGAGGCCTGGTCTGCAATGGGAGTACCAGGACAGCCAGAGCTACACAGAGAAAATCAAATCAGAACAAAACAAAAACAACGAACAGAACTAACCAAACTAAACAATACAAAACAAAACAAGAATAAAGGTATTATTTTTATTATTGTTGTTGTTGGTGTGTGTGTATGTGTGTATATTGTGTGTATTGTGTATGTGTATGGGTGCATTCACACCATAGCCTATAAGGAGAGGTCAGAGGATGTCTTTTGGGAGTCAGTTTTCTCCTTCTATAAATCTTGGGCTTTGAATCCAAATCATTGGATTTAGCGGCAAAAACCTCTACCCACTCAGCCACCTCTCCTGCCCAAGTGTCTTATGACCTCACACAGTATGAAATTGGTGAGGGTGAATTAGACTGAGCTGTGTAAGTTGTACACTGAAACATGAAAGTTTTGCTGAGAGGAATTGAAGATGTCATCATGAAGTGTAAAAACAGACCACTTCAGGGGGCAGGTCAGACATTATTTATAGACCAGTTCTCCCCAGGTTGCTGCAGGAACTGGATGCAGTTCTGATCAAAATACCCCCCGTTCTCACTCTCTTTTGCTTCTCTCTACCTTTTTGTGGTTAATAGTTTGTGTTTGTTTGTTTTGGGGTGTGTGTATGTGTGTGTGTGTGTGTGTGTGTGTGTGTGTGTGTGTGTGTGTGTGTGTGTGTATGCGGTAGCCTGGCATTCACCATATAGTCCAGATTGGCTTCAAATTTACAAGGATTCTCTTGCCTCTGCTCCTGGAGTATATGGATTCTGGGCTGCTACTGCAATACCTAGTAGATTATTGGGACATGACAAGTGATACCAGAAGAGGAGACCAGTTTGAACATGACAATTAACACTGCTCACCCCAGGCCTTTCCTTACAGAGTGGTACCCAAGTGGGGCAGCCTTGGCTTGAAACAGATGAGTTGGAGGGACAGACTCAGACTGGGGGACACCCTCACGTGTCCCCATGCTCCTCATAATAGCTTGCTCGGCCATGTGGTCACCTTGGCACACCAGTGAAGAAAGGACAGCACTTCCCAAGGGCTGGTGCTGAGACTTTAATCGAGTCACATATCAAAAACTAACTGGAGGTGAATTCTAGATCTAAACATAGAGCCTCGTGCTCCAGAGTGTGCACAAGGAAAGCAGAGGGATCCTTGGTGACACTGGGTTAGGCAAAGTCTTCAAACTCTACAAACTGTGATCCATTAATGACCAGATGGCCTAGCTGGACATCAATAAAATCGAGAAAACCTGTGTTCTTCCAAAGACATTTCTGCAGGGATGAGAAAACTGGGAGGGAATTCCTGCTGTGTATCGACTAAAGACTCAAAACCCATATGCAAGAAAACAAATGCTTTAATTAAATATATTAATTTAATCAATGACAACTTCAGATGGCCTTTTCACTGGAGACAATGTGTAGGTTGCAGATAAGGATGTGTGCTGCCTAGTTTTACAAGCTAAAGTCATCAGAGAGGAGGGAACCTCATTTGATGTCTCCTTAAGACCAGGTTTTAGGCAGACCTGTAAAGCATTTGCCTACTTCGTGGTAGATGGGGAAGGGTCCAGCCATTGTGGGAGGTGCCATGGCTGAGCAAGCCATGAGGAGCAAGTCATTAAGCAGCACTCCTCCATGGCCTCTGCATCCACTCCTGCCTCCAGGTTGCTGCCCTGTTTGGGTTCCTGTCCTGAGTTCCACCGACTGATGAGTAGTGATAAGGAAGCAGAAGCCAAATAAAGCTTTCATCCATAAGTTGTTCTGGTTACGGTGTTTCATCAGGGCAATAGTAACCCTGACTTAGAGTAGGTAAAAAGATGTTTGACCCAATCCGCATCAGGGAACTATGAATTAAAGACATGGTGTCAGTACCCATCCAGATTATGAGAGGAACAAGCCATGTAGGAAGAGAGTTTGGCAACCATTCCACTACATCCAAGAGAGATGACATACGTGGCATGTATCTGCTTAGACTTGGACACAGATACTCAAAGCAGTTCTGGCTGTAATGGCTACTATCTGGTCAGAGTGTGAATATCAGCTATGGCAGGGGGACACCTGTGAGAAACACACTGTGGATACAACTCAGTAATGAAAAGGATTCGGTGGTCCTCCCTGTGTGATGCCAATCAGCATAGGCAGATTTCAGAATTGCTGTGTTGAGCGAAAGGAGCAGTTCCTGGTTCACTAAGAGTTTATTTCTACAGGCACAGAGAGCAGGCCTGTGGTGAGGGAAAGCGGAGGCAGGAGGATTTGTTGAGAAGGAGAAGAGTACTTTTTATTGGATTGAGTGCAATGAGGACCTTATAGGTTGTGTGTGTGTGTGTGTGTGTGTGTGTGTGTAAAACACACTTAAAAATATACAAGACAGCATATATCCTTTTTATGTTGAAGAGTGGTTTCCCCCAAACAACATGGCCAGCTGAATTACTCCCCTGAACTTTCCGAGATGCTCACAAAGACTTCACTCAAGTTCCCGCTGAAGAGTTGAAACCATCGTAACTGCATTGCGAGAGGCATTCAGTGTATGTCCCAAATGCCAAGCCGTGTCTTGCTTTTGCTTTGCTCCTCAGGGCAACCAGGTCATCGTCAGCACAGCAGAGGGCTGATGTTGCCTTCACTTCTGCCCACAGTTAAAGAGGATCTTTAAGGTTAGTCCTGGGTTTCAACCCATCATTTCGGGATCTTGGCTTTCCTGCCTACTAATTTCTACTTTCTTTGTGTTCTGGAGCTGTATATCATTTAGTGGAAAGTTGTTGACAGGCCATCTCTGGTGCATACTCGGCTCCTCCAGCTTCTGGAGGTTGGAGAAGCGCTGATCTTTCCTGCTAATTGTTAGGGCCCAGCCTAATAGAGGCTGGGTTCTCTGAACACATACATAGATGCTTCCTTGCATCCTTTGCTGATGGCTTTTTGCACTACTCCATGTCTGGGTCCTTGCCTCTAGCAGGGATCTCACACAGAGGAGGCGCTTACTCACTGGCTGGTTCTGAAGGGAACATTAGCAACCTATTAACAGTTAGCAAGTGTCGTTGGCTATTTCTCCCCGTCGGGACCTGCCTGTTAAATCTGAATGCTTTCCCGATGTGCTTGACCAGGCAGAGCCATCTCTCCTGTAAAAAGTGAAAACAGAAAAAGCAAATGTCTAGGCCTGCTTACCCCAGTTACTTCATTCCTGGAACATCTGTTGTTTTTATTGGCTGTGCTCTGACACGATCTACATAATACCGACTAATTAATTCACCTACACAGATGTGGCACTGGTAGGTGGACTGGGCATGCTGTTTGTGTGGCTGTCCACACGCTACATCTGCATGGCACAAGAATCGCTATCACAAAGATTCCTGTGAATTCAGATTTGTTTTCATTAAGTTCAGAAGTGTTAGAATCTGAGAGGATGGGGTAGTTTTAGGACATAGGAAGAGAGCCACGGAACATGCCTTGGGGTGCTGTCAGGCAGCCGTTGTACAGGAGAGATGATGCATCCTCCGAACATCCATGACATCATGCGTGGTCCAGCCACAACTGGCTATTAGGAAAACTCAAGAATGTCTTTTGGGGGTGTCAGTTTCCGCTGTTGGAGCCTGGTCGCTGGGAAGACAATGGATGCTCCACTTGTGTGGAGAGGGCTTTGGCTTCACACCCCAGCTACCTTGTCAGTTAAATACACTTTCCCAACTTGTGATTATCCACAAGAACCGTGCTGGGTCCTAGAGTGAGATTGCTGCTGAGAATGAACAATTGTGGGGGCACTCAGACCTTTGTGCCTCGTACAGTGGTTAGTGCAGAAGCTCACAACCACTCAAAATGTGGAGACCAAGAGTCTATGGAGGACTTGGTCATAGACAGGGCATATCATGGCTCAGGACCGTCACAGAAGAGGGGCAGGAAGATTGTAGGAATCAGAAGATCAGGGAAGGCCTGAGCAAGCAGTGACTCTGGGCATACTGGGATGGCTGAACTCAGGGACTCAAAGCGGCTAAGGCTGACTGCACCAGACCCGACCACATATGATTGAGCCTGTCAGCATTCTACCAGCTGTGCATTTTTAAAGTTTTAGGAACACTGGAATGAATTTTCAGGAACGTGTGTATGCTCACAGCTTAATTCTGCTCTTCCTGTTTTGCCATACTTGCTTGGACACCTATCCAATCATCCCTCCATCCTTCCCCAAACACATTCCTCTCTGGATACATTTCTGTATACTCCTCTCTGGACATACATGCATCTCCAGTGCATGCATCTAGGGTTCAATCTCTTTTTATTTAAGGTAAAATGCCCAAAGCTAATGGTCCTGAGTACGGCTGAGACCTACTACAGCAACCCTGATAACCCCAAAGACACTTGTCCCAGGTGTTTGTTCCCTGCACAATCTCTTGTATTTACTCACAATCAGTGGCTCAAAGAGAGGTGGTCAGTCACCACAATGGTGGTGCTGGTGTCCCTGAGACTCCTTTCTGTTAGTAAACTAGAACCTGTGTGGGGTTCATGAAGTAAGGGATCCTATCAGAAAAGTCCAGGTGCTGGGGAACTGGGTTTGTCCTCTAGCACCTGAGGACCTGGTCCCCACCAACATCTAGCAAGGATCTGGGCCCTGAGTTGTACAGTTGGAAGGGAAAAAAAATCCCAACAAACTGTAAGATGGGGCCTACACAAAGGCTCGTCCTGGCTTAGCATTCAGATGTTCAGAACACTGCTTAAAAGATCTGGGGGAGTCATGCCTGAATTTCCCTCTACTGCAACCCTGATACAGTGGGTGCCAGTGCTGTTTTTAAGATGCTGAACGTGTGGGAATTTGTTGCACAACAAGAGGAAACAATGCAAATATTAGCACTTGGAGAAGTGGGGGTGTCACTGTAACAAATATTTGAGAATTTGGGGTAGTCTTGGAGCTCATCAAGCATGAGAGAGAAAGCTTCTTTCTCTAAAATAAATACAAACGGGGGCTTTAGGGACACTGAAAGCCGGGACACAGAAGGGGTGAGGACCAGAAAGCTGGAAACTGGGGACCTTGAGGTCTCTGGGATGTGGCAGCTGAACGTGTGCCAGCATCTTTACCTGTTTAGGAAGCAGCCATGTCTATGCCTTCCTCTGCTGTCTCCTGGCCGAGTCTGGTAAAATAGGAAAGGAAAAACCAAAGGCAAGAGCTCCTGAACAAAAGGAAGGAGGGAGGGGAGTGGAAAGGATGGCTCAGTCAGGAAAGTGCTTCCTGAAGAGCAAGCAGAACCCACACAGAAAGTGGGTGTGGGAGGCAGACCGAGGGGGATGGTTAAGGCTTGCTGGCTAGCCAGCCTCTCCTCCTTGAAAAGATCCAACGAGAGACCCTGGGTGTCTGAGGGATGACACCCAAGGTTGTCTTCTGGTCTCATACATGGGCATGCACACCTGCCTAGCAACAGATGTTAAAACAGCATCATCCAGGGGAAATGATCCCAAGGGATGATGGGACAACCTTCAGCTGGAGCCCCAAAGATGGAAACAGGAGCTGTCCCATTATACAGAGGGGTCCGTGGAGAGGGTGTGTCTCATAGGTCCTCTCCTCACACAAGAAGGTCAGCAGAAGGTTTCCAAGCATTGCTGTTGTGCTAGCAACAAGCCAGAGACTCTTAGGCTCGTTAGAGGGTCCACAGGACAAAGGCACCTGTTGGAACCGTGAGGTTGTCCCCAGGTGGTGGCCTAGGGTCTAAGGCTGCAGCTTCTAAGCTGTGGCAGACAACTTTGTGGATCCCGAGGAGGACATCAGGAGGCTGAGTTTACACATCTGACTAATAAATGCTGTCAGGTGACATGTGGGTGGAGTTCTAAGCACCTAATTCTGTTAGCTTGTTATACAGAGTAGAAAACAAAGACACAGAGATTTGGAAAATTCATACCACCACACAACCATGGATGAAAGGAACAGAGAGAGAGAGAGAGAGAGAGAGAGAGAGAGAGAGAGAGAGAGAGAGAGAGAGAGAGAGAGAGAGAGAGAGAGAGAGAGAGAGAGAGAGAGCAGACTTTGGAAGAGCCTCTTGGCTTCTTGTCTGCTCCATCCTGAAATCATCAGAGGTAACAGGATTTCTTTGAAGCTTCTTACACTCTAGATTAATCTTGCCTGCTTTAGGATTTTGTATAAATGAAATCATAGAGTAAATACTTTGGAGGGGTCCGGCTACTTTCATTAAGCGTATTTTAGAGACTGGTTCACCACTTGTGTGTTCTAGCTGGTCCTTTACATTGTTGAGTATTTCTCCACCACATAACTTTATCACCATTCCATCACCCACTGATGAATGTGGGGACAGTTGCTAGTTTTAGGATGGTATGAATAATTTGCTGTGGTTTTCTGCATGCCTTTTTGTGAGTAGATGTCTACTTTTTGATTCCCTTAGGTAAATACCCAGTTGTGGATTTACCAGGTTATGGGCAGCTCTTGATTAGACTCTGGGATTCTCCAAAGGGGACTTCCCCAGTTCTCACTCTCACTACACCACAGGACACTTTTCTTGACAAGTCCTTCCAGCCTTCTTGATTCTAGCGATCTAATGGCATGGTGTGGGACACAGCTGCAGCTTCACTTCATTTTCTGGCTTCTAAGGACACTGACTACTGCTTATTTTTCTTATCAAATCCTTGTATAGATTGTTCTGGAAAAACTTCCTTTAAGAAACTTTGCCTCTTTTTTTTTTTTTGAGGAAAGTGATAGTGATTGTTGGTGTTTTCTTGTTGAGTTGGAGGGTTCTTCATGTTTCCTGGACACCCGCCTTAGGTCACACATTTGCCACACAAATATTTTCTCTCAGTCTGTGGCTTGCCTATGAATTTTCCTTCTGACGTTGTTTGATAGACAGGGGATTTTAATTTTGGCGGAGTCTAATGTTTCAATGTTTTCTGTTATGGTTCTTGTTTCGCAGGACTTGTCAAAGAAACATTTCCCAGTCCCTGGTCTAAGCACATTCTCCCTAGGCTGGGAGCGCTGTGTCTGATTGTGGCAGTCTGACAGTCAGTTTTGAAATTAGGTAATAGGAGTGCTTGGCTGCGGCTGCTTCTTCTTTATTTTAGGTCGCTTTGAGATTTGAGGTCAGCACTATCCTGACGACTTTCTGCAATGGCAAACGAGTTCTTTGTCTGGGGTGCTTTGAGTTTCTCTGTGAGCATCTCATCCTAAAATACAGTTGATATGGTAAGGAGCTGGATCTCTGTGTGTGTGTACAAATGAGTGTTGTATGTGGAAGGGTCTGTGTGGGTGGGTGCCTTTGTGTGCATACATGTGGAGGCCAGATAGAGGTAGACACAGATATCTTCCTCTATCGCTTTTACATGATGGTGATGGTGATGATGGTGATGATGGTGATGATGGCGATGATGCTGATGATGAAGATTCAGACAGGGTCTTATTGTAGCCCTGACTGGCCCAGAGGTTACTACATAGACCAGACTGGCCTTGAACACACAGATCTACTTGTCTCCACCTCCTGAGTGCACCATGCTGGCTTCCAGTTTATTCCCACCCACTCTAGAGCTTATCATTCTGGCTGACTTGCCAGTGAATCCTGTATCTGTCGCCCCAACACTGGGGTTACACTCACACTTGATCCTGCCTGACTTTTGTATCTATGTTGGGAATTCAAGCTTGGACCTTGTTCTTGTACAGCAAGTTTTCTTTTCCAGTGAGCCATCACTCCATCCCAAGTAACTAATTATTAATTATGTGCTCACTATGCATGGGTAGGGATCATATCATGTACAGTTCAGCTCTAGGTATTTGCATTTCTATGGACATTTCAGAGGACCTGCCAGTCTTTTAGGCAGTGACTGGCAGGCAGAGACCTTTTTTTATTGGTTATTTTATTTATTCTCATTTCAAATGTTATCCCCCTTCCCAGTTGCCCTTCCACAAACCTCCTATCCCTTCCCCCATTCCCTCTGCCTCTATGAGGGTGCTCCCCCATTGATGCCCGACAAGGCCATCCTCTGCTACATATGCAGCTGGAGCCATGGGTCGCTCTATGTGTATTCCTTGGTAGGTGGTTTAGTCCCTGGGAGCTCTGGGGAGTCTGGTTGGTTGATGTTGTTGTTCTTCCTAAGGGGTTGCAAACCCCTTCAGGTCCTTCAGTCTCTCCTCTAACTCCTCCATTGGTGTCCCCGAGCTCAGTCTGAGGGTCAGTAGCTGGAGGCTTACTCTGAATGTATATGTGGTCATGGGATTCACTTGGCTGTAATCTGCCTTCTGGCCTCAATGAAGGTACACTGCTCAGATTATTCATTTAATTTCTATAATTTCCCTCTGGATATTTTGTGCATCTCAGTGCACCAGTCTTGAAATGATTTGGTTAAATCTATCCTTAAGTGTCTTGTTTTTTGTTTTGTTTTGTTTTGGGTGGTAGTGTCGGTGAATTTATTTTCAAATTTTAGTTTTTGGTTATTTGCTACAATAACTTTTGTGTATCTGTCTCATATCCTTTATATTTTACTAAATTCTTTCTTTAGTTCCCGTGGTAATCCTGTTGATTTTTTCAACTCTTCTAGGTTTGTGACTGTGCTGACTGACAGGCAACAGGTACAGTTTTATTTGCTCCTTTCTAACTTGGATGCCTGTGTAATTGACCTTCACTGTCTGACCTACTGATTTGACCCTCTAGGACAGAGCTGAATAAGAATGGTAAAGCCCTCCCCACAAGGCTCAGGGTCACTGTGGAAGATCAGAGGAAAGGCAACAAGGGCTTGAGAAACTGATGGGCAGCTGAATGGGAATACTTTTCTTCTAGCATGGAGTAGGGAGGTGAGTTTAAAGTCCTACCTCTAAGTACCTATTGATGGGGAGGGGAAAGAGAGAGAGAAAGAAAGAGATAGAGAGGAAGAGAATGATTTTTCTTTAAGGGTGGTCTATGATAGACCATGTTTGGTCTATCATAGTAGAACATACCCAAGAATCCAAGAGTATATGTATGGGCAGCAATAATGAATGTGATGGGTTTTATAAAGATTGAAGTTGGGGGAGTATGGAGTGAGGGTCCTTCTGGGAGGAGATGGAGGTGAGGAAAGGTACAATCAAACTACATTTTATGAAATTCTCAAAGAATTGATAACATTTTAAAAGACAGAGTGCCAGGTATGGCCATCCTCACCCTCCTTCTGTTTTCTATGGGGGAAGTGACAGTCTAGCAACGTTAAATGTGACAGTAGGTACACACAGTGTTATTTTGAGGTTTTGTTGAGGATGGGTGCTCAGTTTTGTTAAATGCTTATTCTGCACTTATTGGAACATTGCTAGGAATTGTCTTGACTCCACCAATACAGTGAATGACATTGATTGATGGTTGAATGTTAATTCAACCTTAATTTCTGAGATGCGCCCCACTTGCTTATGATCTATTAGCCCTTTACATGTTACTAACATTTTATTAAAAATTGTAACTATGTTTATGAGTGGCTTTAGTCTATAATTTTTCGTTGACAGCTTTGCAGAGCTTAGATTTTTAAGGTTTTAGTGGCTCATAAAACAAGATGCAAAGGTTTTCTTCCTCTGCCTCTGGGAAGGATTTTTGCATTGTTGGTGAACCAGTTGTTCACAAGTTGACAGACTCAGCCAGTGAAGCTGTTGATAAGTCTGATGTTTTCTTTATGTACAAGTGCTTGACAAAGAGACTGTCTTGTCTGTTTTGGGAGACAAGGTCTTGACTGTAGCCCTAGCTGGCCTGGAACTCATGCAGCATGTATCCAGGGTTGGCTTTGAACTTACTGTAGTCATCCTGCACCAGTCTTTGTAATGGCAGGGGGAGAGGCATGAGCTATCACACCTGGCTTAGAAATTAATTTTTTATAGATAATAATTATTGAGATTTTATGTCATAAGGAATTAGTCAATGTCGTCTAAGTTGTCAGATTCATTAGTGTAAAGTTGACACAGTCTATAATTATATCTTTAATCCCCATAGACTTGGCGCTGACATCTCCTGTCTCAGGCTTGATGTAGTTCATTAGTGCCTTCTCCCTTTTCTAGATCAGAACAGGTATGTTAATCATATTTAGCATTGCTTCTGATGTGTCTACTTCTGTTTTAACACAGCATTGGTTTCTTCTCTGTTTAGCTTTTCCTTCTGTCTGTCATTCAGAAGGGTTTCCTGTGTTCCTCTTTCTCTAGCACCGTGGTTCTCAACCTTCCTAATGCCACAACACTTAAATACAGTTCCTCGTGTTGTGGTGACTCCCATCCATAAAATTGTTTTCGTTGCTACTTCAATTTTGCTTCAAGGTTGCAACTGTAATTTTGCTACTGTTATGAATCATAATGTAAATATTTGTGTTTTTCAGATGGTCTTAGGCAGCCCTGTGAAAGGATTCTTACCCCTGCCCCCAAAGGGGTCGAGACCCACAGGTTGATAACCACCGCCCAGTGCCCTTAAACTTCAGCCTTGGGCCTATTTAAATCTTCCTTCTCTTAAAAAAGTTTTTAATTATTTGAATTTAGGTAGGTGTTTTGCTTTGACGTATGTATAGGATGCATGTACCTCATGCTTTCAGGATCTAGGAGAGCACTGGTTATAGGAACTGGTTATAGGCAGTTGTGAGCTGCCCTGTGGGTGGTGAGAACTGAACCCGTGTCTTTTGGAAGAGTCCCAAGTGCTTTTAATCGTTGAGCCATCCCTTCAGCCCCAAATCTTTCTTCCATTATATGAACATTCAGAGCTATTTTTTCCCCTCTAAGGGATTTGTCTTAGTTCTGCAAATTTGGATATGAAGTTAGCTCAAATGTTTTCTGATTTCTCTTGAGATTTATTCTTGAACCATACACTACTTAGAAATTTGTTATTTAATTTTCACATATTTGGGGTTTTCTGTTTTTTTTTCTCCTTCTTGTTATTTGATTTATGATTCCATTGCAGCTGGAACCCATCCTTGGTGTGATTCTCATGGAACTCGCAGTCCGTCTGTATTTGTGCAGCACATGGATTTAAGAGAATATGTGTTCTCCAAGTTTGGGGATTACTCCTGCCTAGACTTCTGCTGAAGTTCTCTTATCTGATGTTGCTGTAGCTCCCTCAGTCTTCTCCTACCTGCTCTTCTCATCACTGTGGGAGTCTGAGTGAGAATGGCTCCATAGGTTCACACAGTCAATGTTTGATCCCTAGTGAGTGGAATTGTTTGGGAAGGATCAGATGTGGCATTTGTGGAGGAGACAGAGCCCACTTCAAAAGCCTACTTCAGGCTCCCACTTTACTCCCTCCCAACATGTCCCACTTGCTGATCAGGATATGTATGCTCTTAGCTACTGCTGCAGCAGCGTGCCTGCCTGCCTGCCACCATGCTCCCTGCCATATTGGTCATGGACTCTTAACCCTCTGAAACTATAAGCAAGCCTCAAATTAAATGCTTTCTTTTGTAAGTTGCCTTGGTCTTGGTGTCTCTTCTTGGCAATAGAAAAGGAACTAAGACAATCACATATATGTCAATCATTTACTTGAAACCTACCTATCTTCATTGACAAACCTGTATATGGGACTAGAGAGATGGCTCCGTGCTTGAGAACACTGGCTGTTCTTCTAGAGGACCTGAATTTCTCACTATCCATATGGTAGCTCACAACTATCTATAACTTCATATGAAGGGGACTTGACACCATAATACAAAGTAATAACAGTTTAAAGAAAACTATGGGGATTTATATTTTTGTTTTGTTTGCCTGTAGGAAGCATGTAGTCGAATCTATTTTTAATTTTTTTCTTTTCTTTCCCCCGCCACCAGATTTCCTGTGTATATGGTATGCATGTATGTACATGCACATGTTTATGTGTGTGCATTTGTGTGTTTGTGCATGCAGGTGCACAAGTAGTGTGCATGCCTGTACATGCAGAGGCCCCAGGTTGATGCTGGGGGTCATTCTTATCACTCTTTCACTTTTTTTATGAAAGCAGGGTCTCTCAATTAAACCCAGAGCTCACCAATATGGCTATTCTTGCTAGTCAGCTTGTTTTGCTACCCACCCCCTGCCATCTTCTCTTTCTGAAGCTGGAATTACAGCAGGCTACCATGCCCACCTAGCAGTCATATGACTTCTGGAGATCTTTCTGAGTGTAGGACTGCTTTTGAGAGATAATTTCAATCTAACAGTCTTAGGTATTTCTGTTTGCGTCTGTAGTGGATTCTAAGCTTTGAGTGACATCCTCTGCTTCTCAGGGCCCTGCTTAGTGTTTGTGTTGTGTTTTGCATGTGACCCATGTGAGCCCGTGGCTGCTGCCACTATAGCCATATAGATTACACCTACATTCTAAGTCTATCCATATGAGGCTACAGCGTTTACATCAATTGTTATATATTTACTAATATATGTGAACAAAGGAACATGGTTTTTGCAGTTATTCAGATATTTGGCAAATCTACTGTTTTCTTTATAAAAACAATTTATTTTATGTGTATATGTATTACCTGAATGTTTGTCTGTGTACTACATGCATGCCTGGGGCCTGCAGAGGCAAGAAGAGAGTGTTGGGTTCCTTGGAACTAAATTTCCAGATGGTTGTAAACTTATGTGCTGAGAGCTGAACAAGAGTCCTCTGGAAGAACAGCCAGTGAACGTGACCACTGAGCTATGTCACAAGCCTTGTCTCCTCTATTTTCAATATGTCTGTTTTATCTAAGGTGAGCTGATTTCTCTTTAACGTGAAAAGTATCCTATAGCCATTTTTAGTGCAGGTCTGTTGTCAATGAATTCTCGTTAACTTTTATCTGAAGCTCTATTTATCTTAATGCCTCACAAATGTATTCATGAATGTAGGTATTCTATCTTGCTTTCTGTTCTTGTGATACTCACAATGATCTAAGGCAATACAAAGGAGGGAAGTTTCTTTAACTTATATTTCCGGTAGTTCATTAGGGAGGGAAGTCAAGACAGGAACTCAAGGCAGGAACCTGAAGCAGATCACATGGAGGAAAGCTGTTCATTGGCTTAGTCACTGGCTCATGCTCAGCTTGCTTTCTTATATAGCTCAGATCTACCTGCATAGGCATGTTGCTGCCCACAGTGGGCTGGGCCCTCACACCAATCATCAGCTAAGACAATTCTTCATAGATGTGGCCACAGGAAATCCGATCTGATGATTTTGC
The DNA here is from genome assembly GCF_008632895.1 of Mastomys coucha. Classification (NCBI taxonomy): domain Eukaryota; kingdom Metazoa; phylum Chordata; class Mammalia; order Rodentia; family Muridae; genus Mastomys; species Mastomys coucha. The sequence continues at coordinate 123,866,516 of NW_022196912.1, read as the reverse complement.
CTTTGTGGTTCCATCTTCCCAAGTGACCCAAGGTTGTGTCGAGCTGACAATAGGGACTATCCAGCACACTGGATTGGCGGGTTTAAAATGCAGCATTTTAATGTTTTAAATTCATAATTGTGAGGCTGTGCTGGCCTTCCACAGACTGGAGGTCATGTGACTGGCTGGTCATGCACTTCGTTTCCTTTTCCTCTTATGACTTTCATGATTTTCTCTTTGTCTTTCAGCTGCTGGTTGACTTGTTAGCATCTGTCCTAGTTAGGTTTCCATTGCTGTGAACAGACACCATGACCAAGGCAACTCTTACAAAGGAAAACATTTAACTGGGGCTGGCTTATAGTTTCATAGATTTAGTCCATTATTGTCATGGTGGCAGTGTGCAGACATGGGGCCGGAGGAGCTGAGAGTTCTACACCTTGATCCACAGGCAGTATCTATCTCACTGAGCATAGCCTGAGGATGGATCTTTATCTATATCTACATCTACATCTACATCTACATCTACATCTACATCTACATCTATATCTATATCTATATCTATATCTATATCTATATCTATATATGTGTGTGTATATATATCATATATATCATGATGTGTGTGTATATATATTATATATGTCATATATATATACATACATATATATATATGTATGTATATCAAAGCCTGCCTCGACAGTGACACACTTCCTCCAACATGGCCACACCTACTCCAACAAGGCCATACCTCCTCTCTATAGGCCAAGTATTCAAACACATGAGTCTATGGGGGCCAAATCTACCCCAAATCACCATAGTGTTATCCCATGGGTCTCAGTCATATTAACTATATAAAGTTTTTTCTTTATATTTTTCATTTTGAATAATTTTTATTGGAAGTATTTTCAAGTTCACAAAGTCTTTTCTACATCATATCCATTATGCTACCAGGCCTAATTTATTTTCTACGTAGTTTTTAAAAGAATGAGTTAAGAAATTATTTGGATTTTGTGTCTGGTACATATGTGTGTTTGAATGTGGGTGGACATGTGCCAGGTGCTCATGTGCAGGTCAGAGGACAGCCTTAGGAGTGATCATTTTTGCCTTCCACTTTGTCTGAGACATAGTCTGTCTATTGCTAGCCATTGTATTTGTCAGATGAGTTTGTTTGTGAGTCCGGTTTTCTTGCCTCTGCCATAGAAGAATTGGGGTCACAGGTGTGTACCCCCCTTTCTTGTGGCCTCAGGGGGGTGGGACTCAGGCTCTTCCGCTTACATAGAGTGCTTTAACCACTGAGCTGTCTCTCCAAGCTCAAGTACTGAAGGCTTTAGAGGAACATTAGGCCTGAAGCAGTGTCAAAGGGAGGCTTAGGTATATCCTGTTAGTCTCCTGACACCCCTGAATGCAAAGCTTCTCCCATTGTCACCATCCTTCAGGAGCATGTTTCCTTTCTGATGACTGATGGATCTCATTGATGCGTTTCCTCAGTAAAATCCATTGTTTACATGAGAGTTCCCTCTTGGTGGCTCCTTCCGTAGGTTGAAAAATGTTTATGGATAAGTATCAAATATCATAGTGCTGTACATTTTATTTGATGTTTCACAATTTCCCTTTATTTCCTGTTTACTGCTACTTATACCTTGACACCTTCTGTGTTTACAAGCGCACAGAGAACATTTTCACCTTTGCCAGTGTTTTTGGATCTTTGTAATTTAAAATTTTCATTGTTTTTAGAGTTCTTCTTCATCTAGTATATTTTCTATTTGGGAAAAAAAAATCATGTTTTCTAGTTTCTTTTAAGTATATGTAATCTTAAATTTTATCTTGAATATTGGGAATGCCATCTGGATTTTGTTACATTTCTCTGAAGAATGTTGATTTTGTAAAAAAAAAAGGAAGAAGAAGAAGAATATTTATTTGGACTCAAATTGAGTCTTGAAGCAGCTACAACTCTTAGGTCAGTTCATTTTTTCTAGCTGTAACATCGTTGACTACATCTCCCACATGCAGCTTAGATATCAGGGAGAGAACTTGGCCCCTCCCAGTTCTTTTTTCCAGAATTATACCCTCACTCTGCAGTGTCCCTGACTATCTTGAGCTCTGTTCCTAGGTTCTTTGGGCCAGAAACCCCACACATTTTCCTTTAGATATTTAGCTACCTGGTTGGCTACCACTAACATGCCCTCAGGGTAAGCACTTCACAATTTTGCCTCGCACCATTTTGTTTTGTCTCTCGACTCTGCCTATTTTCAATAGAAGTCTTGCTTTTCATTTTTCTCCTGGGCTCATAGTTTATTGGTTTTTTTTGGGGGGGGGCAGGAAGGAAGATAGGGTCTCTCTATGTAGCCACAACTGTCCTGAAACTTGTCACTAAGTAGACCAGACTGGCCTTGAACTCAAAAATCCCCTTCCTCTACCTCCCGAGCACTGGTATTAAAGGTTTGCAGCAGAGATGGGTCCAGAAGCTGACTCCCTAATAGCAGAAGACGGGGGCAATGCTTCCCCTTCGCCTTAAGATTAAATGCATTTTGATTTCGGGCAACCTGCATGGGACTTGATGTCTTTTTAAAAATAACATCTGGACTTCCCTTGAGTCAATGTCAAAGTAAATGAAGACTCAAGATGCTATCAGCCCTGTTTCATTAGGTCTTGGCTCACTTTTAATTGCATAAGAAGGATACAATCTTTTCTTCATTTACAATGTGTTCTGTAGCTTCGTGTTCCACTGCTTATGGGTATGACCTGTATCATAATATGCTTTTGAAAGACAGTTTTAAATCTCTATATAACATTTTGTTACATGGATACAAACTAATTAACTTAGCTATTTTTTAGCTATTGTAAATTCATGGTTTTTTTTTCTTTTTTGTTTTTGTTTTTATCTTGTTAATATCAGGTACTTTCTCATAAGGCATCTTTGCATATAAATCCTTAACTGTAGAAAAGGTTTCTCTAATGGCCCCAGCTTGAACCAGCTTGAACCAGTGTGCTGGACTGATGCTGCTTTCTGAGTCTCTTTCTTGTTGGCTTTTGGAGACCTTCCTATGCTTATACTGTTTGTGATGCCTGCTAACCCAGAGCTAATTGTGCTTGTTTCTGTGGTAGTTAATCTTGATTGTCAAGTTGATTAGGTTGAGAAATGCCTAGGAGATTAGCCAGGCACACCTCTGAGTCTATCAGCCAAGGAGTTTCAGAAACAAATACATCATCAGGGTTCTGAATTAATGAAGGGATTAATCCTTTAATGGAGTCACACAATTATGGCACTATTGGGGGTAGGAGAGAAGAGATGGAGTTTACTTGTAAAGTAACCCATTGGAGGTGTGGCCTGGAGAGCTATTTCTTGCCCAGGCCCCTCCCATCCCAGTTTACTTGCTGTAGGCCATGATAGGTGCTGGTCTATCTCATATTGGAAACCATTTTGCTACAGCTATCCAAAGTAACAATGAAGATCCAAAACCTGTTTATGCTGTAGCATGGTACCGTGAGGTGATTGGAAAACTGACTTACTGATTAGGAGTTAGAAAAGAAAGGGATAGACTCTTTGTATAAAAGTGAAGTTGAATGCTTAAGAGAGACTCAATAAAATAAAATAAAAATAAGGCTGCTATGAGATTAGTTGGCCAACCAGACAATTCAAGATATGAGAGAAGCTATAAAGGTGCATTATTTGCTTATTTGCATGTGTGCATGTGTGGGAAGTGCAAGCATGAGCACAGGACACAGCATGGATGTGGAGGTCAAAGGACAACATTTGGGAGTTAGTTTTCATCTTCCACTGTTACTCTGTGTGTGTGTGTGTGTGTGTGTGTGTGTGTGTGTTTCTGAGGATTGAACTCAAGTCATCAGATTTTGCTGCAATTGCCTTTATACACTTAAGCTATCTCACTGGCCCAAGAAATGAGATACTTCTTTTACTTTGAGATGACATCTTTAAGCTGGTGTTCCATTCAACCAAAAGCAACTCAAAATGAAGCCTGGGGTCACTGGGATGGTTTGTCTAAGGATGTGACTGAGTTTTAATAGGAAAGTATAGGGAGGCTTAACCCTTCACTGTAAGGTGGTTGAGAGAGAATTTATAACTTCACATTGTAACTTTTAGACAACTGCTTTTGGTCATTTGTGGCATTTGTTGCAGCTTTCCAGTTTAACTGGCCTTTCGTTGGGTTGACCAGTTGTCCCAATTTCTGATGGCAAAATCATGAAAAAAGGAGACTCCATTTCTCCTTTGTATAGATTCCTAGAAATGTAATTACTCAGTATTTTTGAGGCCATTAATCCACATTATCTAATTTCACATTTTAGCTGTGTCTCTGCAGCATAGATGCCGAGGAACGTGATTGCTGTGTGGTTTTAAAGCTATCAATCCGTATTACCTCATTTCCCATCGGAACGTTTGTATCGTGTTGTGCTGTTTCTTAACTTTTAGAAGGAACGTCCAAGCTGCTGTCTTTTTTCCAGCTTCAGTTGGCAATGACAGAGTGGGGTCCAGGGCCATTAGGCTGCAACTTCTTGGAAAAGCCCCAGGATTCTCCTCTGTTCCAATGAAGCAGAGTCCTATTCCTTTTTCTGCCCATGATAGATATTTGTGACTCTCCAAAGAAAATCCTAACCACAGGAGCATTGGAACTGTTTACCAAGTGTAACGCAAGCCTTGCTACCACTTTATAATTCTCAGGTAATTATATATTAGCTGTGCTGGGGATGAGGACTGGCCTCAGTACCTAGGCTTAATGGCTTCTTAGCTGAGCTCAGAACTCAAGTCCCAGCTCCACCCAATCTGGTTAGTTCTTTGATCTCTACCACACTATGTCTGATTGTGCAGGGACGCCATGCTAGACGGGCGAGTCTGGTCATATCAAGGGACTGTCTGCAGGGTTATAAGATCAGGTCTATTGAGTGAGCTAACCCTTGCTTACAAGCGCCAGGTACCGTTGGGAGTGCTTTTGGAGGATCACATCACCTTATTATCTCATGTAAACTTCATAATTATCTCAAGCAAATGTCATAATGGCTCTCTGTGGCTGTTCACCAGATAAGAACACTGAACCTGGAGCCATGCCTGCAGTTTCCAACTGTGTGAAGATTTGAGTGTCACACTTTCCATCTCCAGCCTGGATTTCTGTAATCCTGCTAGTTTCATCTGTGTGTGTTGAGAGAGCAGAGAGAGAGATACTTATTAGATATCTGTAGTTGAGGTAGGCATTTTAAGATGTTTTACATAGTTAAAAAGATGTACCTACACCATCTCACTTTAGATTTGAGAAAGTAAGTATCAGTTAAGTGACTTGCCTAAGGGCATCACTGGGCCTAAGGGCATCACTGGGCCTAAGGGCATCACTGGGCCTAAGGGCATCACTGGGAGGTGTTGAAGACAGAAATCCAGCAAAGACTAGATCGATTCTGAACCTGGCTCTGGCTGTTGCCTCACCTACAAAGCAGGGATGCCTGATTGTCTGGCTGCTCACTGACATCACCCGCAGAGAGTTAAAGCACGTACAGACAGAGTTTACAGTTCGGTTGGTAAAGTGTTGGCCTGACATGCAGGAGGCCCTAGGTTCAGGCTCCAGCACCTCATAAACCAGGCATGATAGTACACACCTGTGTGCTTATGCTTAGGAGGTTGAGGCAGGTGGATCAGAACTATAAGGTCATGCTACGTTACATAGGGAATGGAGGCTAGCCTGGGCTACATGGGACCTTGTCTCAGAAACCTAAAACATTTAGGATATAGTTCAGAATTTCTGATATAATTATGTGGGATGTTTATGAATGTGCACTTTTGTGTGTGCATGTGTGCATATGCCACAGCACTCATTTGGAGGTCAGATGACCACTTTTAGAAATCAGTTTTCTCTTGTCACCTTGTGGGTTCCAGGAATCAAGCTCACGCCATCAGGCTTGGTGCAGATCACCTTTATCCCAAACCATCTCACCAGCCCATGTGAGAGCAGGGGGCAGGACTCATGGATGAAAGGTGTAGCTCTGGCAGTAGCTTAGTTTGCTATAGCTGTGTGACAACGTACTTTGGACTGGGCAGCTTAGGAAGAGAAATGTATTTTGTCATAGTTCTGGGTTTTGAAGTCTGAAGTCGAGCTGTACACGGGCTGCATTCTGACTGTACTCACCAAGAGTCCTCCCTTGCCTCTTCCCCTGGTGGTCTTTAGTACTCCTTGGCATTTCGTGAGCTGTAGCTTCCAGGCTCCAGCCTCTGTCTCCATCAGCACAGGGCTGTCATTCTCTGTCTAAGTCTGGATGTCTTTCTGCTTTGTCTATGAGGACTCTAGTCATTGGAACTAGGACCCAGTCCAACTTACCATGACTTTACCCTGTTTGATTTCATCTGTACCAATGCCATTGTCAAATAAAGCCAAGTTCATGGGCAAGCATTTTAGGGGACACCATTTGATGTAACAAAAACAGAAAATCAAATAATATTGAAAATTTGAAGACTACATGAGTCTCTTAAGAGCAAAGTGAATGTTTCTTTTGGCACTAACAGAAATTTAATTGGCCTGGTGTGGTGGTACATGCCTTTGATCTAGTATGTGAAAGGAAGAGATGGGTGGATCTCTGGGAGTTTAAGTCCAGCCTGGTCTACCAAGTGAGTTCCAGTCTAACCAGAGCTTAATAAAGAGACAGTGTCTCAAACAACAATTTAATTATACAGAAGAAGGGCTTTCTTCCCAGTGTTTCCATATGTGACTAGAATGTTCTCTGATTCCCACCTGCACTCCGTACCCCTTCCTTGCCCTACCCTTCTTTCCTTCCACGTTGGTAATGGTTCCCTCTTACCCATACTTCCAGTCCCCAGATTCACATATGAGAGAGACCAGAGCATTTGATTTTGTGAATCAGACTGATTTCTCTCAATGCAGTGATCTCCAGTTCGACTCATTTTCCTACAGGTGACATAAATTCATCCCTTTTCATGGCTGACTAAAACTCCACAATGTATACACCACATTTTCTTTTTACCTATTCATCCATCAGCAGGAACTAGATTGCTCCCATTACCTGGCTATCACTAATAGAGCTGCAACAAAGATGGATGAGCAGGTGTCTCTGTCATAATCGAACTTTGTTTACTTTTGGAAGTACCCGAAAAAAATATTAATTTAAAAAAAAAATCTATTTTAAATGTCTTAAATACCCAAGGGCCCCCAGCAGAAGCATACTTATACCATTGCATTTTGGAAAGATCTGTGTATACCAACTTCTTTTCTCTGAGCTTCTTTGTTAAGTTTGGGACTATAGGAATGACATGTAGGGAACAAAAGATCTGGTCTGAATCATACAAGAACTTCACAAATGCTGCAGAAAAGGAGACTTTTTGAAGGAAAAAATGGACTTGGATCTCCTTTTTCTTCTAGAAGCTTGGAAGACAAATTTTTTAGAGAAGTGGGAGGTATCAGCAACCCGATTACAAATATGGTTGATAAGAGTTTGTGCATGAAAGCAATGGGAACTTGGGAGCTTGGCTCTCGAGCTATCATTTTATTCAAATGTTTGTATCTTATGATGGGAATGTGACAGCACTTTGACAGTACAAGGCCACAAACATTCAGATTCGTTAAGGGATATGTGTGTGCTGATCTGCATGGTCAGCTGTCAACACACCTATTTTACTGGAATACCCACTCACCACAGAGGACACCACCCCTTCCTTGTGTCAAGACCAGCCACCCAGGTCTTCCTATCTCCCTCTCATGGATTCTCCATGTTCAATGTCTTGACTTTTGATAAGTTAGTAGCTTTCAGTTTTAAAATGGCCACGCAGGACTTCATTGCAACCAACAAACCAGTAAATAGATCACCAGTACCACCACCACCAATATCAAAAAGCCCAGCCAGTTTTGAGAAGTAAGGACATGGCAAGCGAGAAGACCTGAGTTTGAATCCCTAGGACCCATGTAGAAGCCAGGCAGGGATACACTGGCTTTTACTCCAGGTAGAGGCAGATGGATCCTAAGAGCTCACTGACAAGCCATCCTCCTAAACCAGTGAAATCCAGGTTCAGTGAGAGACCCTATCTCAAAAAATAAGGTCAAGTGTGATAGAGAATACCCTACCTCATCTGGCCACCACATGTGTATACTTGTGTGTACACACACAAACATGTACACATGTATATATGGTATACACACAACACATACATACATACACACACACACACACATTCATACACCACTTACACTTTTACCTACTGAGTGACCCCACTCACTAAAGTTCTCATCAAACCCTTACCCCCAGCCCCAGCATCAGACTATCCGAAGCTGTCTTTGAATCTGGGTTATTCTGCTCTGAACAGTGTGATATAGACACACAGGACTCACAGTTTGGCAAGTCACCTGGGTCAATACGGTGATTGGTATGGAAGCAGGGACTCTTCTTTTTACAGAGCTCTGTGAGTCTGCATAGTCCCAGTCGCAACAGTTAGGCAGTTACTTAAACAATTGATCTCCGCTTCTACTTGGGAAGAACCCCTGGCCTTTCTGTCTCAATTTTACTTTCCTTAAAAAGGTTACAGCTAGATGTAAGAATGCTACAGCAGTCCTTAGGCAAGAAAGAAAGGCAAGTTGACAACCTATTTCTCCATAAGTGTCCCAGAATCAAATTTCCCAAGGTTCATCAGATGATGTTATTGCAAAGTCTTTGGCTAGGCGTGCAAGGCTGCAGAAAGATGAGGGCTGGCTTGTGTGTTTATGAACTGGGTCCCGGTGAGGACTTTGGCAGTGACAGCAGGGAGGAGGGAGATGCGTTGCCATGGCTCACAAGCCTGCTTTCCAGTTAATGTGCATTATTAAGAGTGTCACAAATCCCTAATAAGCTGCAATTTATTGTGGAGTTTTAAATTGCTTACCCATTTGAGAATAGCATGGTGCTGGTAAGGTCTTTTTTCCTGTGGCCCCCTAAGTCATGGAAGAAACACCCGTTCACTCTATAAGGGAAGGCGTTAACCTGTGCAGTACGTGATAAAACACACAACCCACAAAAGAGGTGCTTGCATGGTTGTTCATTTAGTGAAGGTGCCGAGACTGAGGCTATCGACTGGAGAACGGAAGCACCTTTCTGTCTCACAAAGGCATGATGTTGAGCCCATCAAGTGCAGAGTGCTGGGAAAATAGATGTGGACTTGAAGTTTGTTTGAATTTCACTCTAACCAACAAGGCCACTCACTCTCTGATTTCTAGAATTGATGAATGTTAAAATTTTCTAATCTAAAAAAGTCCTAAGGTCCTAGGATGTGTCCCAAGGGAGTCTATTGATGTGTCCCAAATGATCCCTGGTTGCAGCTGGATGAGCCATTTTCCTCTGCTATGGACAGACTCAGGACAACAGTACTTGCTTTGAGAGCAGAGGGACTGAGTGGAAGATGCCAGTGTTCATGGACATCTGGCTCTTTGTCCGTGGCCATGTTGACATGCTGCCTGAGTTACAGTCAGCTTGCAGCAGATGAGCACAGTGATGGTGTTAGGTCCACTCCAGAAAGCAAATGGTGGCTAACTACAGGGAAATCTGGTGAGGCTGAGTTAATAGCTAGGGTGTGGTGCTATGATGTCTAGGTCTCCTGTTCTACCTCTGGCTCCTTGCTTGTCGGGGGTTTTAGATAAGCATTGCCCAATCTGCTCCTTTGTCTACATGGGTGGGAGTGGGAAGGTCAGGGAGGGAGCAGGGCTGGTTTTCTCTAGTTCATCTTGGCAGAGATCCCTGCAGCTGACCTTGAAGCACAGGTCTTCTCTCTGGTCCACTTATGCGGTATAGCTGTGAGCAGTAAGAAGATAATTTCCATCCCAGTAAAATGGTATTTGAGACTGGACTTCATGCTTTTGATGGGCTTGGATGTGCTGACTCCGGTTTTAGTGACACCCCGAGATGCCTCCCATCAAGTCAAGGGTTTGTGGTTCAATGCCACCCTGCCTGGGCAGCACTGTGCTTCTGAGCACGGATCTGTACCTCAAGGTGAAAGGGACCATTGTGTGCAGCTGTAGGCCACAGGTGGGCATTCATTGTAGAGACTCTGCTGCGGTCACCAGTGGCCCTTTGACCCTGTGAGATCAGCATTCACTGTAGAGACTCTGCTTGGCCACCAGTAGCCCTCTGACACTGTGGGATCAGCATTCACTGTAGACACTCTGCTGCAGCCACCAGTGGCCCTTTGACACTGTGGGATCGTTGGGCGGTGGTGGCACACGCCTTTAATCCCAGCACTTGGGAGGCAGAGGCAGGTGGATTTCTGAGTTCGAGGCCAGCCTGGTCTACAGAGTGAGTTCCAGGACAGCCAGGGATACACAGAGAAACTCTGCCTCGAAAAACAAAAAACAAAACAAAACAAAACAAAAAGACATTGTGGGATCAGCATTCACTGTAGATACTCTGCTGCAGCCACCAGTGGCCCTCTGATACTGTGGGATCAGCAGGAGCTCTGGCTGAGACCTGGGTTTCATACCCTGCTATGTCCAGGAAATGATTTGACATCTCTGTGCCACGATTTCCCAAATGTGAAGTAGGCCTGGTAACAAACACATAAACAAAAGGCAGGAAATGCACCTAGCCACACAAGCCTGGTGGCCCAGGTTCAGTCCCCGGAAGCACCTAGCCACACAAGCCTGGTGGCCCAGGTTCAGTCCCCGGAAGCCACAGAAAATCAAGACCCTGGAGATGGTGGACTGCATCTAGACTTCCTGCACCCCTACAGGAAAATGGGAGGTGAAGAGAGAATTACCCAGGAGCTCAAGGGCTAGTCAGCCTGGAGTAGACAGCAGCTGCAGAGAGACAGGGGACACCGACCCTGTCTCAACTAGATAAAGGCGAGTGAGTACTGGAGCTCTCTTGATATCTAAAGCATCTCTTTCTCTCCATCGCCTCTTCTTCCCCCTCTCATTCTCTCTCTCTCACACACAGCACACATGCATGCATGACTACATACATGCACTCATGCCCATGCAAGTACTAACCCCCCCCCCAAAAAAACCCAAAATACCTACAGCTCACACCCCTTTGTTCCCATCAGGAGCAAAGTCTCCCTCCAGATCTCTCCAAGTTCCTTCAACTCTCTAACAAGAATATTGTGTCTGCAGGGAGCTGTGGTCCCTTTGAGAAGAAGCAAGTCATAGACACAAGTGAAGTGCATCCAAATGTAAACAGCAGTACAAAGAATGCAGACTTTCCTTCTCCAGCCTTAGGGGAAACAAGTGGGAATCCACAAGCCAGAAGGAGGGGTCATAACAGGGCAGGGAAGGAACTCACACACATCAGGGGCTAAGTGGGCTCTCGGGGTGTCCATCCTCAACACCTGTGGAACTGGGGCTCAGCTACCCATAGGAATGCTTCTGCTCCTGGAATCTAGAAGTCCTGTGTCTCCGCCAGATAGACTGAGCTATGGGACGGTTGTCTGTGCCTAGGAAGGCGTATGTGGCGTTGGTCCTCAGTAGCAGGGAGGTTATGGCAGTTTGTGGGGAGATTATAGTTCAGGTACAAGCCACAGTGGAGCAACATCCATCTGTATATTAGGTTCCTGTTCTCCAGCAGCCACAGGTCATGGGAAACAAAACAGAGATGCTAGAGGGAGGTATCATCTTTCTGCTTGAGATGGTGATCGCTGGTTGAATTTTGACCCTTACCCTCTTGACTTCCATCACCTGGACTTCAGAGTGGTCAGACAGATTTCTTCAGCATTTTGGTTTATACTATTAGAGGACCAGAATCCTGAAGGTGGGTTCTCTGAGTGGATGCTTGACCCTGCTACTGTCTGAGGGACGGGGAAGGTATAGCTTCTTTCCTCTGATGATGGGGAAATGTCTTCCAGCATGGAAGACATTCTTGCTTCGTTACAGTTTGTGGCTGTGGATTCTGTGGCCACACCAAGAATGGTCTTGAGAGGACGGCAAAAGCTCTGATGCCCTGGCTAGCCCCCAACCCTGAGCAGTGTGGCCCTGAGTCCTGTACACTTTCATCTATGTATCTTTCCCAGGGCCTTCCTAGCTATCTCCATCTTCTTATTCCAATGTTGTAGTACCTTCGAGGCAAGGGAGATTCCAACGGCAGCCCCTCAGCTCCGGAGCCACTTGGTGGCCTGAAAGTTACACAAGGGGCTGTGGAAAGGAGGTAGCTTCGTCGGTAAGTGCTTCTCATGCAGGTGAGGTGATGAGTTCCTCCACCAGAAGCCATGTAAAAAGCTGGGCACGGCAGTACACGGTTCAAAACCAGCTCTGGGGAGGTCGAGACTAGTGGATCTCTGGGATTCGCTGGCCAGGCAGCCCGATGAAACCTGCAATTTCCAAGTCAATGTGGGGTCTGGGGTCACAAAACAAGGTGAACAATATCCTGAGGAAGGACACCCAAGACTGATCTTTGGTCGCCCTGTGCAGACACACATATGCACACACACAAGCCACCACAAGGGTCACACACACACCCCGAGGCAGACAAAGCATTTTACAATGAGTGTCTGTCCCAGGTATGTCATGATCCAGGACATGGGGTAAATGCTGATTTCAGGGGTTCTATGTTCCCAACCTTGTGCTCTGGGGTACGCAGAGAGTTGAGAGCTGTAAGGTTTACCAGCAAGCCAGTGCTCCAGGACCGCTATTCCCTGAGCCCTGACAAATGGACGGATTCATTACAGCAAAGACTGGAAGCATAAACTGTGACACATACTTAAGGAGCTATGCACACAACTAGGTCTCTTTTCCTTACCTGATTTGTGCAGCGTGAGAACATTGTTGACTACTTGGCGGCTGCCTTTCCATACTTGAGTTGTTTGTCGTTTCTGGGGCTGCCGTGGCTGTTACGACCTCCCTTTTGGGAGGAATTTACAGGCACATGTTGACCCAGCTGAATGGGAACAGGGAACAGCAGGGATTTTACAAACAGGGACCATCATGGGCTGGAGAGCATGTATTCTTTTTTTTTTTTCTATTGACAAGCTGCTCCCTGTAGTATCCTGCTGGACATTTATGGCATTGTCCGGCTGGTCATTTAATGCACTACAACCCATTAAGAAACTTGGTACCCTCCAGCCTGGGGTTAAAATCAGCCTGACTTTCTTTTCTGTCGCTGTCTGCTTTGTTGTGGAAATTTCAAGAAGGTTGGTTCTTGGTAGCAACAGTTGCTAGGTAAGGTCTGCCTGCCTCCAGAGCCAGCAGAGAGGGTGGGAAGGTGAGATGGAGCAAGGACTGGGCAGCTGGGATAATAGGGGCCTGTGGTGAAGGGTAAGGCTGCATAGTGGCCACAGTGTTCTACCTGCCCCTGCAGTGTTCTACCTGCCCCTGCTAGAATATTCTCTAAGGGGCATTCCCTTCAGCTTCCATTTCTACAAAAAGCTAAACATCTCTCCCCTAGAACCACTTGTGGGCTCACTGGTAGCATGTTCTAGATGTCTCCACTTCCCAAGGACTGGGACCCAGGAACTCATAGATGTGTAGGTACTGTTGCTAGACCACAACCCCATCCCAGGACGAGCAGGGTTGAAGCCTTTGCAATCACCTTGGATGCTGCGAGCATCTTACCAAGAGGCTGCTACAGTGTCAGAGGTCAGCTGCTATTTGCATGGTCAGTTCTTTCCATCCGAGGAGCCCTTCTGGCGATATGTGCTAATGCCACAGCCTCCTAACTGTCAGCTTCTAAGTTCTACCTCAAGAAGGAGTCCCCATGGTGCATTTTCTTACCTTTCCCATTCTGCATCCTTACTTCCCCATGGCTTCCCAGGCTTCCCTGGAAAACCTTACAGGCCTGCTTTTGTATTTTCAGGCAGTCAGGATGTGAGGACCCTTCCTGAGGGTCCAAGAGGCAGGGTCTGCTGCCTGGAGAAAGGGGGTTAGGTAACAACTGTGGAGAGGACATGCCTGGCTTGTTTCCAGAAAGACAAGTTTGCCATGGGAAGAGTGATGTTCTCCTCAAGGCAGAGGCCAGTAAAATGGGAAAACTAGGATCAATCCGTAAGGCAAGTGAGGCAGAGATGGAAACTAGAGAGGGAGACTGGGAAGCAGGGAAAGCTTGGGGTCTTATTGTCATTGGTGGATGTGATGGTTTGGATATGCTTGGTCCAGGGAGTGGCACTATTAGGAGGTGTGGCCTTGATGGAGTGGGTGTGTCACTGTGGGTGTGAGCTTTAAGACCCTCAACCTAGCTGCCTTAGGAACAAGAGGTACAACTCTAAGCTTTTCCAGCCCCATGTCTGCCTGGATGCTGCCACCCTCTTGCCTTGATGATAATGGGCTGAACCTCTGGACCTGTAAGCCAGCCCCAACTAAATGTTGTTCTTAGAAGAGTTGCCTTGGTCATGGTGTCTGTTCATAGCAGTAAAACTCAAACTAAGACAATGAACTTTTTATTATTTATTTATTTATTTATTTATTTATTTATTTTGAGATTGGGATTCCCCTGTGGCTTAGGAGACAGACAGGCAGGTTGGAGCTTGGCAAGAGGTGTCAGGTCTTGGGAAAGTGGGGCAGAGCCTAGAAGGAGCAGGTGTGCCACACAGTTAGGAGGAAGGGAAATGCCAGGCGAAGAGGAAGAGAGGCCTTCATAACTGAGTGTGGTTGGAGGGAGAGGCCATTGCCTCCTGGGAGGGAGCTAGAAACATAGTCCCTGCAACTGCCTGCTAAGCCAGACTTGACCTCTAGTTTGAGCCCAGCTTCCTGGGGTCCAGGGCTCCTGTCGTGTTACTCTTTGCTTGGGCTGCAGTCAGAGCAGAGGACTGTGGGTCTCCTTTCCATTGTTAGCAGGTTCCTGAAGTGACTCCTTGGCCACTGTCAAGGGAGCACACAAGGTGGATAGCACACCCCCTGCCAGACCAGTTGACCAGCCCCTTGTGTGTGTGTGTGTGTGTGTGTGTATGTGTGTATGTGTGTATGTGTGTGTGTATGTATGTATGTGTGTATGTGTGTGTGTATATATGTGTATGTGTATGTATGTATGTATCTGTATGTATGTGTGTGTGTGTGTCTGTGTGTGTATGTATGTATGTGTATGTATGTGTGTGGTGTGTGGTGTGTGTGAGTGAAGGCTGAAGTTTCTGAATAGAAACTCTTGAGAGATCCTACCCTAAGCTGCCCATGCCTCCATAAACAACCTTTTACCCACACTCCTGTGAGAAGCCCTAGTTAAACTTACTGGATCACACACGTTAAAAAGCAGACATGAAACAGTGGAAGAGGCTAGCTGGTAAGAAGGACTTCAGCAGGAATAAGAAAGGAACAAGAAGGTAACTGGGGTGGAATAAGTGTGCTCATACACATAAATGAAAACATCATTACAAAACCCATGTAATTAATATATTCCATAAGAAAGAAGCCAGACTTTAAAGTGAAAGGTGAATTCGTGGGAAACAAGCAGCCTCACCTTCCTGATTTCCAGCGATGTGCCTGGGATACCTTTGTCCTTGGTTCGTCTGACCTTTTAGAGCTCACTTCTGCCTACTCCTCAACTACCTCACCTAACCGCTGCTGCCATGTTACAGCTTGCATGCTCTGAACTGTCCCCTCTTCTCTCTGCCCACACTCATTTCAGGAACTCTGCCTTGTAAACTGAACGTTGCAGACTGCAGTCACAGGGCCAAGCCCCTCCCACGCCCTGGCTTTGTAAATAAAGTTTTATTGGGAAACAGCCAAGAATACTCATCTACATGTCATCTATGGCTGCCTCTGATGGCACAGCGGGGTTGAGTGGTTGCCACAGAGGCCATGTGACTTGCAAAGGCAGAAATATTTACTGCCTGCCTCTTACAGGAACGGCTGCCAATACCCCTGCAGTGAGAGGTGCTGGCATGGAGTACAGAATTGTGGAGTTTTTTTTTCTTTTATTCCAACACACTAAAGAAGGAAAGAAAGTATTCATAAAGTATCCTGTGACAGGCAGGAAACAACCTCGTGCTGCCACCTCTGAGCTCACGTTTGAAGTTTAGGGAGTTCCTCTCATCAGGTCAAGGACACTGGGCGAGGATCTAAAAGGAGACACTGACTCCCTGTCTGCGGCTGGTGAGATGGCTCAGCGTGTTGAAGTAGCTGCTGCCCAGGTTTGGCTACCTGAGCTCAATCCCTAGAACCCAGAGCAGAAGGAGAGAACCAACTCCATAAAGGTATGCTCTGATTCCATATATGGAATGTGCACTCCTGCACACATGCACACATATGTATTCACATGCACACTCCTACACACGCACACACATTCACATGCACACACAGAACCACCAAGCTCCAGGTCTCACATCCCTAAAAGTTTGTGTGTTTATAGGCTTACACACAATAAAGGAGATGATCAGACATGTAAGTGTAACCAGTAATATAAATTTTGCCTTATTTTAGTTTAATTCAACTCAGATTGACATTGTGAAATAGAATATCAACTCTCCAGAAACGCCCAAGGTGTTCCATATGTAGCCGGCCATATCTCTCTCTCTCTCTCTCTCTCTCTCTCTCTCTCTCCCCCTCTCCCTCTCTTTCTCCCCTATCCTCTTTCTCTCTCTCTCTCTCTCTCTCTCTCTCCTCTCTCTCTCTTGTCTACCTGTCAACCATCATATTTATCTATCCATTTACTTGTCTACCATCGGTTGCTATCTATTAATAATAGTCACAAGAATTCCAATCAGCTAGGCCAAGGTTTCTCAACTATGGCATTGTTGACATTGGAGGCAGGGAATTCTTAGGGGTTAAAGGTGTGGGATACTGGCAAGCCTCCATATCCTTGTTCTATTAGAATCCAGTAGCTGTCCTCCACCACCTGCCCTAGCCTGATGGCTCAAACCATATCCAGATATTCTGAAATGTCCCCTTGGTAGGAAAGCAGAATTAGACCTTGGATAACCACATGCTGCCTCTCTGGATGTGTGAGTATCTCAGCTTGGCACCCTGGGACCCATGGGCCTGACCTGATCCCCCCAGGCTCCTACGCACTTGAGTGATGTCTTGCTCTAGGCTCCTAGCAGCTTTGAGTTTCAGGATCTTTGTCTGTGAAAGGGCACACAATTCCTTCCTTGTTGACTCTCCAAGAAAGATTGCAGGAACCAGGTGTGATGGCTCATCTCCACAATCCCAGCACTAGGAGGATGAGGCAGGAGGATCACCATGAGGGCCAGGCCAGCCAGAATACTTGATAAGACCTTGACTCAAACAAAAAAACAAAGTGAGCACACACACACACACATACACATACACACACACAGAGGGGGGGGGAGGGAGAGAGGGAGAGAGAGGGAGAGAGAGAGAGAAGGAGAGAGAAAGGAGAGAGAGATGAGCATTTCTTTAGTCAAAAGGAACCATAACTACTTCAGTGATGGGTGCCCTCTTCTCCTAGATACACAGAAAAATCTAGAAAATAGACACTCAAATCTCAGAGATACTTCTAAGAGGAAGCAGTTAAATAAAACACAACAAAAAGTTAATAAACTTGAGGTAAAATATTTGATAATTAGATGACTTTCAGAGGTGCTCTCCTCTCTGAGCAAGTACCATTTTATGTAATTTCCTGACATCGAAACAACAGCTCTC
Source organism: Mastomys coucha (assembly GCF_008632895.1). NCBI lineage: Eukaryota > Metazoa > Chordata > Mammalia > Rodentia > Muridae > Mastomys > Mastomys coucha. Next base: position 123,849,051 of record NW_022196912.1, on the reverse strand, counting down.
CTCCTTGTTAAAAAGAAGGAAGATTCAGCCCCATCTCAGTCAACAGGATCGGGGTCTGACTAATCCCTATAATCAGAAGCTAATTTGCTTTAAGAATAATAATAGTAACAATATGCCTGTTATGAAAGAGTGTGCCTTTATCATTTTATTTGCCTGTGATTATGTAAATCCCAGATACATGGCAGTGTGGAGAGGCTGCAGAGAGCTGCCCTGCCTCAGCTGAGGAGCCATGGGGAACTGCAAGCCGGGCCTTCTGCTGAGAGACAGAGCCAAATTTCTTCCCCTGTGCAAAGAATTTATTTTCTGCAGATTGGCTAAAACATTTGATAGTTTAAATACAAGATGCTGGAAAAAGAGCTGGGCTGACAGCCTTCTCCACTTCTCTCTCCTTTTCCTCCGCCTTGTAGAACTGTGTGTATTCTTACCCTATGCCTGGCAGTGGCCCTGAACCTACTGTAGGAAGTCCCCAGGATCAGCTCTGAGTGGGGCTGGCTCAGGAACTAGGCCTGAACTTCTCCTAGTCAGGAGGTCAAGTGCTGCTTGGCTCCTGCCTCTTCCACAGGGTGGCCCTTCGCCATTCCAATCTCAAATCCCTTGGGAACTCTTCTTGCCATCAATGTATACTGAGCAACGGGAGTGGCCCTGGTGGGGGCTGCTGTGAAGCCAACATGAGTGCACAAACTCTCAGACCTGGTGACTGTCATTCTGTGAGTCTAGAGGTGGATGGCTGCTCCCCAGAGCTGTGCTCCGAGCTCCAGCCAGTTCAGGGGTGGTCTACTGCTGTGTGGTAATTCTGTGCGTGAGCTCTCTCTATGTCGTCATTAGTGTGCAGTTTAAACACTTGCTTACCGGTCCTCTTGTTCAAAATCCTAGACATTTTTTGTGCCTCAGTTTCCCTTCCTCTCACAGGGAGCTGATGAGTATTCTTGTGGCAATGTGGATGCAAATGTCAGCCAGTGTCCCAGCTCTAACATACATGCGGGTATTGGTGGCTTCCTGGAAGTGTTCTGACCTTGTGCCTTTCTAGATCAGTTCAGTGTCTAAGTGTCTGCCCTTGACCTGTCCAGAGGTTTGAATGAGGTGGCAACTCTCTAGTTAGCTACAGTTCTCAGTGCTTATGTCTGCTCATTTGAGTTTTCATAAGTATGCACAAGGAGAACAAGATTACTATCATAGACGTGCCATGAAGAGGGGGAACCCACGCACTGAGTTTTGTTATTTCTGACAGCCATGCCACAGCTAAATGGCAGGACCAGAATCCAAAGCCTGAGCTACTGGGAGCCAGGTAAGCTTTGGAAAGGTGGCTGCCGGCACGTTCCATACCTGCTGCTGTTTTCATCTGGTGACAGAAAGTCCTGGATCAGTGAGAAGTAGTTTGAGAAGTTAGAGTGGTATACGTGTTTATTGGACATAACACCCCACATCAGCCCTACGTTCTACCCCATCTGATGCTGTCTCCTGAGCTGGGAGCCTTCTCCATATTTGGTTCATGGTAGACTTGATCTAGAAATGTCTCTGCTCTTATCAGTCTGTTTATTCACTTCTGTCAAAACAAAACAGAATGTTTTTTATTTGACTGATCAAAAACTGATTTTGAGCAGTTTCTACTGGCCTTCTGAGGTTTCTCTGACCTGGAGGCCAGATTCTTCCCAAGATCTAGAAGACATCAAAGAAGCTGTGGCCCCAAGAATTCAGGTGGGTTTGGTTTGGGCAGGGGCTTTGCTAGGCATGTGTTTAAATGTAGGGTTCATTTGGTTTGTACTCAGCTCGCTGCTAGAAAGCATTTCATAGAATCACATATTTGCTGAAGGAGAAAAAAATGATGTTTCACCAGAGACAGTTTGAACACTGAATACAATGTTCTCAGCTATGGCTATAAACTACCTCTTCCCAAAGTGAATAATGAGGATGGCAGGCCAAAGGGGCCCTAACTTTGGTTGAAAACTTGAGTATAATTTTGAAGTTTTAAAGTGTTGGAAAAATTTCTAATTATAGAAAATGGCATAGACACAGGAGAGAATTTACTACAGATAACCCCCCCCAAGAAACCCCACAAATAAAACCAGAAAACAACAACAACAACAACAACAACAACAACAACATATTGCAGGGCTCCAACCATCAGAGTGCACTCCAGAGCAGTCTCTCAAAGTCGATAGGTCATTTAAGTGTATAGCAAACCAAGTGAAGATGGCTCATGGCCTCTTTTCCTTGTCATCACAGTGACCCATCTGAGATAAGGCACTGGATCCTAACCAGACTGGTATCACTTGGTGATTTATGATGAAGCTGACAGGAAGCAATGCCAAAACCTTTCCACAGACCTCGGAGTGGTCTGGACTCTGGAGATTTCTGCCCCCACACTGGAGAGGCATTTAGGGACATGGCAGAAAGTGAGAGTGGAGAGGGTTACTCATCTCCTCTCGCTGGCTGTTCTGCAATTATGAGGAATGTTCCTGGGGCTGCTGTTGGTTGGGAGAGCAGGGTGGATTGCAAAGCAACAAGATAATTAGGCACAATTGAATTAACTAACGAATAAGTGTCAGCCTCAGCTGTCATCCTACTTGGGGGAGTTAGGCTCTCCCTGTAATGCCACCCCCACCACACACACACACACACACACACACACACACACTCACACACACACATACACATATACACCTCCACCACACACGCGCACACACACACACACCTCCACCACACACACACACACACACACACACACACACACACACGCGTGCGTGCGCGCGCACACACACGCACACACACATACACATATACACCCCCACTACACACACACACATGCACACACACACACATACGCACACATACACATATACACCCCCACCTCACACACACACACGCACACACATACGCACACATACACATATACACCCCTACCTCACACACACACACACACACATATACACCCTCACCTCACACACACACACACGCACACACACACATATACACCCCTACCTCACACACACACACACATACGCATATACACCCCCACCACACACACACACACGCACGCATATGCACACACACACACACACACATCAGTTTAAAACAAGGCAGAAGAAAAAGTGAAAACGTATGAGAGACATGCTTCACAAAGTCCATTCAGACACTGCTTCAGTGGGACTGTCCCCTTACATGGGCGTGACACTCAGCAACTGCACTGTGTGTATGTGTGTGTGTGTGTGTGTGTGACTCTGTGTCTCTGTTCCAATTATGCATTCCTTTAGTGGGTGTAGACAACATGGCAGCAGAAATTTCTGCAACAGGTGAATGAGTCCATCTGAAGGTGGCTTCCTGTGGCTCAGCATTTCCCCAGAATCTTAAGACTGTGTTGGGACAGAAGCCAGGGATACCATCTCCCGGGTACTAGGGAGCAAGTACTGAGAGCTGAGCAGGAACTGAGCCCCTGGACCTTTCTAGCCAGGCTGAATCCAAAATACACTCTGTCTGGGGAGGAAGGGACTTGTTCAGATCTACGGAGGCCACCAGAAATACCTGATCTTATGGGACCTCCGGAGGGGTGGCTAGGGATAGAAGAAGCAGCAGGTGCATGCTCCTTCAGCTCATGTAAGGGCTTTTGGGATCTCTGGAGGGCCTAAAGCCCTCAGAGAGGGCCAATCAAAGTGGGATTTTAGGACTAGGGAAATGGATCAGCAGTTAACAGGGCTGCTGCTCTTCCTATGGACTCCAGTTTGGTTCCAGGATCCATGTTGACAGACTCCTAACTGCCTGTGACTCCAGCTCTAGCGGGTCTGATGCTTTCCTTGGACTCAGCAGACACCTGTCCACCAGTGGCAGGTACTCACACCAAGGTGAATAAAAGATAAAATAAGCATTTAGAAAATGGAATTCCATACTGCCATCTTCTCTTCTGCCATCTGCTCCCCTCCTCCGTCCTCCCATTCTTCACGGTAGTCTTTACATTCTGGCTGTTTAGAAATACTAGTCAAACTAAACCAGGACAATGATGAATCAGGCCTGCAGCTTTGGGACAGGATCCATGGCTCAGCAAGGGAAGTATTAGCTGCACAGGCCTGAGATCCGAGTTTGATTTGTAGAACTCATGTAAAGGTGCAAGGAGGAAACCAACTCCACAAAGTTGTCCCCTCACTTTCAGACTTACACCTTGGTGTCAGAGTGCCAACTGCGTCAAGTGTGAGCTCATGTATATGTGCATACAAACATGCATGCATGTGCACACACACACACATGCACACACACACAATCCTCCATGTGCGCGCGCACGCACACACACACACACACACACACACACACACACACACACACACACACGCATACACACACAATCCTCGGAGCCTTATCCTGAGTTTGGCTCAGGAGAGCTAGTGTTGTTGATGTGTAAACACACCCCCAAGTGTACCTCTGTGGTTCATGGACAGCGTAGTGCACTCTGCTGCACTCCGGTAGCTCACACCTTAGGGCTGCTTGGCGGATTTAACTTGAGTATTTGTCCTCGGTGCATTGCCAGGTGGGATAATATCCTCCGTTCTCTGTGTAAGATTGAGCACATTTACCACATTTAGCAAAAAACAGAGACAAAACTCCAAACAAACCTAAAGCCACTGGCTCCTCACCCAGGGACGGCTGTTCAAATAGAATGTCTGATAAGCAGGGGCTAGATGCTAGTGCTCAGGGGCTCTAGGTACTTTTGGGGACACACTTATAGCCAGTGTTTTGCTCTGCTTAACCAACACAGCAATTTGGCTGAGAGCCTTGTGTGCTACCTGGCAACGTTCGTTAAAACCAGGCATAGATTAAGAGATAGGCGGGCACTGTCTCCATTTTTTTTTTTTTTTTTTTT
>NW_022196912.1:123832270-123844194 GCF_008632895.1 Mastomys coucha | reverse complement strand
TTTTTTAGTTTTAAAGAGAGGTGGAAGCCAGTCACATTGAAACAGAAAAATTTAAAGCAAGAATGTAGCTGTGGTGTTTGCCCAGTAGAGGGCTGGCGTACGGGTTGTGGGGTGGGGGCAACAGATCACATCCCACCCGTCTCCAGGACACTGTCTAATGTGGCGCCTCTTGTGGTGGCCAGTTATCTCTGGCTTTCTTGGTTCATAGGAGGATTGTCAGGGACATGTAAAAGAAGGTGGTGACAGTTCTGCCCACCTTCATATCCTCTTACACATGACCCTCCTGAGGTATGCTTTCCTTGGTCCTCAGGAAGAGGAATAACAGCAGCCCGCATGTGAGTTCCAGCCCACTCACGATGGTCATGAACAGAGCCAGAGAGGGCAAATGTGCGTTAGCACGAGCCACTTAGACCACTTAGGTCGGGGTGGGGTAGGGTCCACTAGGCATGCCGTCCTTGACTGGCAGAAACTCTGTGGTCACTTAGGGATGGGGTAGGGTTCACTAGGCATGCCATCCTTGACTGGCAGAAACTCTGTGGTCACTTTGGGATAGATCCTTATGTCCCATGATGCTTGATGTTTTTATCTGGAAAAATAAGGTTGACATAGGAGGTCTTTTAAAATGTGCATTTTCGCCAGGCAGTGGTGGCACATGCCTTTAATCCTAGCACTTGGGAGGCAGAGGCAGGCAGATTTCTGAGTTCAAGGCCAGCCTGATCTACAGAGTAAGTGCCAGGACAGCCAGGGCTATACAGAGAAACCTTGTCTTGAAAAAAAAAAAAAAAGTGCATTTTCTCTTTGGAGTTAAGTCTCATAAGAAGTTGCAAAAACAATGCTGAGTTTTGACATAGTCTGGGACTTAAGTAATGAGCCCTTAAATCGGTGCGAGGGAGGTGATGGTTAATCTTAATTGCCAAATTGATTGCATCTAGGGTGCCTTGAGATTAATGAAGCTCAGTCCTGGATGTTTCTGCGAGGATGTTCCAAGAGATCACTTCTTAATGGATGGGTTAACCCTTGATGGATTCACAATATGGGATGTTACTAGAGAGTGTTGGGGTAGGGGTGGGGACTGACTGGAAAAAGTAGTGACTGGTGACATGACATGCCCTGGGGGGCTGTATCTTGCTCCATCTGCCAGGGAGTGAGGCTGAGACTCTGTTTGTCAGGTTCCTGTTGCCAAATGTTCTGCCATCAGACTAGCCTGAAAACAGAGCCAAGTGACCCCAAACTGAGTCCTCTGATCCTATGAGTTGGAATAAAGCATTCTTCCCTGTTTGCTTTCTGCGGATATTTGGTCATGACAAGCAGAGCAGCCAACACAGGGATAACACTGCTTTAACCAGAGGACCAAAGTGGCCCTTGAACCCATAATTCTTACTGTAAGTCAAAGTGGTTGAAAGTTGATGCTGGGCAAGCTCACACATATCCTGGAAGATGAGCTCCACCCCCTGTGGCTGACCAGCTGGCCTGCCTCACAACTGTGGCCAGCTGAGGTCCAACCTGTGAAGTAAGCCTCTCTGAGAAGAGCCTGAGCCTCATTAGCTGCAAGTTGACATTTACAGTTTCTCCTTTCCCAAGGGAAGTGGTCCAAAAGGTTATGTAAGTTTTCTGTCTTAGACACATTCAAAAACATGTTAAAACAATACAAAATGTCTACTGGAAACCACACACAAGCCGAAAGAGTAGGCGAGGGTGCAGTCTTCCGTGGAGAACACATCCTTGATAGGTTGAGGGTGGGGTCCCTTTAGGAAGTTCTGGGAGGGCTGGGTAACATGTCACAGGATGCCACATTTTGGCCATAGCTGTTGCTTGTCTCCTCTTCAGAGGCATTGTTGAGCGAGGACTGGTCCAACAGAGCTCCTGTGAGTTCCAGGTCAGACATGATACAGAGAGTAGGAAGGCAGTCTGGGCCTTGGCTGGTGCCGGCACCTAAGAAGACCCTCTCATCTGTGCATGCTTATTACACATCTGTCCTTCTCTGGAGTCTACAATTTTAGAACAAAAGGTGCTTTCTTTCCAAAGCATACCCCTTGTCTTTAGCTCTTTGTTTGTTAGCTTTGACATTTGGAAAATCCTGTCCAAAGTATGGCTCTAGCCCAGTGGACAATGACATTACTGACTGACTTTGAAGTAACTACAGGCTGGTCTTCCCCTCCTGCTCCAGGGACTCAGGGGAGGGGGAGGTGTGTGTGGCTTTGGCTCCCTGGACTCAGACCATGTTATCAGCCCACTAGCTTCACTAGTGTCTAAACCATTTCAGCATTTAAGATTTTTGTTATTTAAAGATCAGCCTAGGCCCTTGAACAAGTGAAGACAGAGTGAGATGGGAGATAAAAATCATGTTTACTAGGAGCTGTCTGTGTCAAATGACAGCTTCAGTTCCTGCCGAACCAGTGCAACCTTTAGCCCAGTTTTAATGCTTGCAATGGATGAACGTCTTGTTTCCAAGTTGTGCTGTGTTTGGGATCTGAGACTGTGTAGAACGTAGCTTGTTTCTTGGACTAATTTCTATGTATTATATAATTTCTCTCTGGGTACGCTTATTTAATGCCATGCCTTCATGCAGAATTTGGTTTCTGATGCTGCCAACGGGTGTCTGTTCAGTGCTTGGATTCATTTCAAGCTTGGGAAAGCATTAATTTCCAAGGCTGTGCAGGCTGAGGATTCCTACACAGGTAATAGAGGGTGGGGGAGGGGACAGAGCTAGTGTGGAGTAGAGACAATTATCTCTCGGAGACTAGTGTTGTGATTAATCAGAGGCGATTAAACCTGGTAAACGTGGGGCATGATGGAAGTCAGGCTAATGTGCTGCTGTGTTGTTCCTGAGGATTTGCATTGTACATGTGATGTCCTGGCATCCACTGCCCCTCCTATCTCTGCTAGGCATTCACAGTAGCCACGCCTTCTGAGTGCCATTTCCTTTCCCCGTTCCTTCTTTTCCATCCCCATTCATGGAGTATCCACCATATGTCAGAATGGATGTTGGGACTTCAAGAACTTAGTAAGATGGGGTTCTTGCCCTCCTAGAACATATATTTGCACCAGACAAGGCAACCTCTAGAGGTCACTAGAGTTGGTACCAGATAGAAGACAGGTAGTGTCATTTGGAGATCCATTTTGGGGGATCCATTTTGGACCCATGGGAGGAGCTTATGATTGCTTTAGAAGCAAGAGAGTTTTCAAATAATCCCGCATCAAGGTGGGACAGAGTACATTATGCACGTGGGAACAAGACTGGGCTGTGTTATGCAGAAATGGTAGCTGATGAATAGGGAGAAGGATTTGACATGAGGGACCTTGACTCTTTTGGTACTTAGTGAGGTGGCTTAGACACCATCTGGCAGATAAACAGGGCATCCTTCTGGGTTCCTACTTAGTTTTGTGATGTAACTATGTGCTCTAAAAATGTGTTTTGAGTTATGCCTTAGGAGAATTCCTCTGCTGAGCTTCTCTGCTCACAGTGACTAGAAGCTTGCCACTTGGCTAGGAGACTCATGAGGGTACTGATTAAGGTGAACAGGAAGTGCTTCATTACCATTGGGCCCCGATCTCTGGTGGTTTTTAAAAATTAGATGGGCTCTATGGTCCCTGCACAAGTATTCAGGTCCACTCTGGGCTATTCTACACCATGGAAATCTTTAATATATTTCAAACACACACAGCTGTGTAGACTCACACATGCCATGTTATTGAGTGGCAAACCCAATGATTTTGCTTCCATCACTGTTGCCTGGGTCTTGTTAGGACAGGTGGGCCTCGTTCCTGACTGTATCTGGGGCAGGAGTTCTAGTTTCCTTCTTGTTGCTGTGATAAAACACCACTACCAAAAGGAACTTGGAGAGTGGTGGTTTGAATGAGAGTGGTCTGCGTAGGCTCATATAGCCAAATGCTTGGTTCAGAGTGGGTGGAACAGTTGAGGAACAGAGTGGGTGGAACAGTGGGTGTGGCCGTGTAGGGGGTGTGTCACGGAGGTTGGCCTTTGAAGTTCCAAAAGTTAACTGCAGTTCCCAGTTAGTTCTCTCTCTTTCTGTCTCTACTCTGGCTTGTGTAGAGTAAGCCACATATGTAAGCTCTCGGCTACTGCTCCAACACCATTCATGCCTACTGTCATGCTCCTCACCATGATGGTCACCCTCTGAAACTGTAAGCCCCTATCAAACACTTTCTTTTACAAGGTGCCCTGGTCACACAGGAATAGGAAGGTAGCTAAGGCAGGGTGGAAAGAGTTCATCTCTTCCTTCAGGTCACAGTTTATCAATGAAGGAAGTCAGTAGGAATCCAAAGGCAGGGCGGCTTGCTAGTTTATGAACATTACGAATGACAAGGGAAACTATTCACGGCCAAGAAAGTAGACCATAGAGGATGTTGCTCAACAGCTGGCTCAGGCTCATGCTTAGGTAGCTTTTTATCCAGCTTAGCACCTCCTGCCTAGGAGTCCTCCTACATCAATTAAAAAATCAAGACAGTCCATTGCAGACATGTTCATAGGACAACCTGGTAAAAGCAATACTTAGTTTATACTTTTTCAGGTGACACTGGCCTGTGTCCAGTTGATTGTGGATGGCTAGGATACCAGATTTACTGCCCCACAGTTGCCTTTTCTCAGCTCTCTCTGAAGCAGCAGTAGTACACACTCTCATCAAGCTGGTCTCCTCAAGACCCTATGACAGCTATTCTTGGGTGTCAACTTGACTACACCTGGAATTAACTAAAATCCGAAAAATTTTTGCTTAATTAAAACATTTGAAGCTGAGAGATCCATTTCTAATCTGGGTGTTTTGTTTTGTTTTTCTTGAGGTGGGAAAACACACTTTTAATCCAGATCTTTTGAATTGGGAAGACTCACCTCTAATCTGGGCCACACCTCCTGCTGGTGGCCTGTGTAAAGGGCATGGAAGAAGGGGATTGCTCTCTTTGATTGCTTGCTCTTGCCCTTGCTAGCAAGCCCATTCCTTTGCTGGCATTAGAGCCTACTGATTCAGGATTCCAGTGTACACTGAAAACCAGCTACAACATCCAGCCTTGTGGACTGGATTCTTGAATCTTCTGTTCATAGGCAGCCGTTGTTCAATTAGCTAGACCACAACTTATAAGCTAGTCTAATAAATTCCCTTCCTATATATGTAGATTCATTCTATAAGTTCTGTTACCCTAGAGAACCTTAGTACATCCCCCTAGGTGTGTCCTACCTTTCTCAGCCATAGTTGATGATACCCAAGGACCAGCTCTGTACTTCTCTTGAGAGGAAGAGTTCTCTTTGACTTGGTGGATAATTGACCTATCTGAGCTTGAGATTTCCTATCTGTGTGACACAGACAATAAAAATAGTATGCTGTAGGCACTGGGCCAGGTGATTTGCATGCATTAACATATATAATCTCCGTGGCAACTCTGAGTTAGGTCTTGTTATGATCGCCATTGTACAACTTGAGGAAAGGGAAGCAGTAGGAAGAAATGCATCCCTAACATGGAGTCAAAATGGATGGTGAAAACTACAGAAAAGAGATGTGAGGGAGTTTGAAAATAGTGATACTTGAAAAAGTATTAACTAGGCATTTGTTAAAACCTAAACCCATGTGCTTGGGTATAAGTAACTATGTGATTGGAGTCTGGGGAGGAGAGAAATAAGAGAATGGGAGAGAGGAAGAAATGCTCTAAGTTCTGAAAGCTTTGAATGCATCAAACATGGATGAAAGGCATCAAACTGCAAACCCCATAGAATGCACAACCCCAGTGAAGGCACTGAGGATTGTGGGAAAGCAACAGGACGTGAAGTACAGCAAGCAGAACTGAACAAAACTTCCAAAGAGACCCCAAAAGATACTAGAAACAAGAATCTTTTCAAAGAAGCATCAAGAGGAGAAACGGGGGCCAGAAAAGGATGGCGCATTGTGCTTAAAATGCCAAGAGAAAACAAACAAATTCTATATCATAAAAACTGTCAAAAAGGACCATACATCGCCCACCAATGTTAACTGAGGAGATTTGCAATAGGCACCTAACACTAAAGATATTCATCAGGCAGAGGAATAGGATCCTAACTGGATGGTATTGATAGAGAAAGTAATAAGAGGCAATGCAGAGGGAAAACATGAAGTTAAAATAGTGGAAGGCAGGATAACAGTAGCACTTGTACAAGTAATTTTTGTTTGTCTGCCATAACTGTCATCTCTCAAGCTTACTGCTTCCTTCTGCTCACCTAAGCTAAGTCCTGGAAGCTTCTGGCCTTCATAAAACCTTATCTAGGCCTAGAATGTTTTCAGCTTCTGAGACTTACTGCTAGATAAACTCACCCTTTATAGTTCTTTCTGGACTCTAGCTGGCTGATTTGATTCAGCTCTTTAGGCTCAAACTTCCAAGATGACTGATTCAATCTATCTTCTCTCTTGGCCTTTGATTTTTTTTTCTCTGCTTGGCCTCGAGCTAACTTTAGCAATCTGTTCTAATCTCCTATCTCTTTCTCATCCTCTGGCTTATTCTTTCTTTACCTGTGCCTAGCTTGTTCTCTCTGCAATCTGGCTTTGTAAAATTCTCCTGGTAAAACTGCCTCCTTCCCTTTTTTCTGCACTGCTCTCTTAAGTGGCCTCCTCTTTCTCTTTGTCTTCTCATGAGAGTTGGGCATATCTTCCTCTGTCAAATCTTTCTCTGATTCATTACTTTGTCTGCCACTCAAATAGAAAACACTTTCTAACATGGCTGCTTTCCTCTACAAACTAACTTTAGGATTAAAGGTATGTACTAAGGCCATGTCAGTATTATAGCCAGAGGATTAAAGGTGTGTGCTAAGGCCTGAGGGACACCACATCTAGAAACAGATTTTTCCAATAAACAACACAATTTCAGGGATCAAACATCCTACAACAAACTTTCTGTCAAATTAAAATTATGTAGTGAATTGAAATACATGAAAAATTATTAAAATGCAGTAGAAGCTGTTGAATTATCCAGGAGGTGATAAATGTATTAGAATTTGATAACTTATTAAGAACAAACATTAAAAGAACATCAAGAATTAGCAAGCATGTAAAAGAGCAGGAGGATTATAATAGACAAAAAGTTCACTCAAAATGAGGGGAGAAAAGAGATTTAAAAATATTTAAAATGAAAGATAGAAGCTTTATGGAGAGTCATGTAAGAGACTGATGAGGCTGTAATAGAGATGAAAAATAGGGAGGACATGAAAAGTAGGAACCAAATGGGGAGTTTAGAGAAGGAAAGCAAAATATCTGAGATGAATGTTCTATGCATAAGTAACAGATGCTTAAGAGTATCATTACAGATATTTATTGTGTGTGCATGTGTGTGTGTACATGCACAGGCATGTGTGTGTGAGTGTATGTGTGTATTGTACACCATGGAGCATGTATGGAGGCCACAGGAAAACTTACTGTTTTCCTCCTTCTACCATGTGGGTTCCAAGGTTTTCAGGGTTGGCAACAAGTGCCTTTATCCACTAAGAGTTCTTGCTGGCCCTCACTAGTTAGTTTGATACTACATGAAAGTCTCCCAAATGGCAGTGTGTCTGAATTTGTGATGAGACAGTCATCTAAGATGAAGTATGCTTAGACGTGTGAAGATGGCAGCTTGTCTACCACACACTTGACTGTCAGAGCAGAAGGAAACCCTGTGGAAACAGAAAAGGTTTGAGCTAGTAATGTATAAAAGTTTGTCTAGTTTAATATAAGAATCTTTACAAGACCCAAGGTAGACCTCTCTCTATGTCTCTTTGTCTCTCTCTCTCACATGCACAGAGAGTGGCATATTATAGTCATATTATTGAGAGTCAATGAAAAAGAAACATCTATAATCTATAATCTTGAGACTGAAGATTCACCATACACAAAGGAATGAGATAGAACTTCCGCAGACTTTAAATGCAAACTTATGAAAGTCAGGAGTAATGGAGGGAACTCCTGTGAAGTGCTGAAAAAAGAAAGAAAACTTTCAATATGTAATTAAATGCCTGATAAAGTTATTTTAAAGTGGAGTTGAACTGTGCATTTTCCCACACACACTTCGTATGTCTTTGCTGTGGCAGAACCACTTTATATAAATTGTTAGATGCTCTCCAGGCAGAAAACAAGAGTTAAGGTGAGGTCTGAATCCGCATAGAATAAGAATATGGTAGACATCCAAAGGACATCAGCATAGTGAACATTCAGAGAACATGATTTTTTTAAAAAAATTTCTTTATAGACAACTGAATGCATAAAACAAAGGTAGAATGGGTTGTGGGATTTCTGACATAGACAGCAGTTAAATGTGTAACAGCCAAACCACAAAAGGCAAGAGGAGTGCACAAATGTTAAAAGTTATGTGTCAGGTACTGTGATGTCTCTTCAAGGTCACTGTGTTGAGTTAAATTGCATGTTGGCAATAACAGTCCTTTAAAAGAGGCATAGTCCTTGTCAGTAAGACATAAAGATAGATTGCTGAAATGTATCTAAGTAAATTGTAGCACGAAGAAGAAGAGAACAAGATGAGAAGAGAACATGGGGCACACAGAAAGCACACAGTCAGTCAGTCAGGAGCACACAGATAGCACACAGTCAGTCAGGAAAGCCAGTGATGGAGCCTAAATAGATATGGGTCAGGTTTATTTATGCTTTAAAAAACCCACAATACTTTGTGGCATACAGTCGAATGCTCTCTGCTTAAAGCTATCTACCTGCCTAAACTACTTTTATCCAACATTTCTGGATGTCTTAGGGAGTATAACAAGAGAAATGATGAGAGTAATGAGGAGTATAAGAAAACCGTGAGATACACACTGGAAAGATGAGTTAGGAACAAAAGAAGGAAATTAGAATCCACAGGTGTCTGATTGCAGAGGATTACAGGGAACCTAATTTAAAAAGTCACAGTTATCCTGTAAGTTTAGTAGAGTTTTAGAGTGTATATATTTCTATATATTTATTAGTAATAAATTGTAGAAGCATAAGGAAAGCTTGAGTTGGGGCGGGGGGTGAATGTCAACAAAATAGGCAAATATCCAAACACTAAAAACAATATACTTTTGAACGAAATGAAAGAAAGCTTAGATAGGTAGGTAGACAGATAGATGACAGATAGATAGATTGATAAATTGATTGATAGATCCACATACACACATACATATATAGATAGATTAGATAGGAAGAAAAATACAGAGACAGGTAGATATACTAGATGGAAAGATGGATAAATAGATGCTGTCATTGGTAGGTAAGACTGATAGATAAACATATACACTCATAAGTATATATGTATACACACATATATATTATACATACACACATATATACATATATAAGGTAAAGAGGTGGTAGACATATGGATACATGGATAGATAGCTAGTATAGAAGATAACTATAGATAGATGTTACAGACTGATAGATGATGATAGGATAGGTAGGTAGGTAGGTAGATGAATATATAGATATAAACATACAGACCCTGCTAATGTCTGAGAGAGTGAATCATGTTAACATGGCCATCATCATCAAATTTACAAACACAATGTAGTCCTGGAAAGATTCTTTAAAAAATAATAAGACAATATTTTCTTAGTTATTTGAGAATTTCATACATATATCTTGACAATACTCACTGCTTACTCCTCCCTCCCCCAACTCCTCCCAGATTCTCTCCTTCCTCCCAACAAAGCCCCCTTCATGTCCCATTTGGCTTTTTTGTTTGTTTGTTTGTTTGTTTTAAGATGAGACTCTTTTGCAACAGGTGTTCTGCTCTTACAATCTTTCAACAACCTTTTTCCTCGATGTGTCCTGAGCCTTCAGTGTAGAGGTAGCATTGTAGATGTATTTCCATGTGCTTTCTTTCTAGCATGGATTGGTAAGTTGATTCGAGAAATTCTTTGAGGATGTGCAAGATCAGGAAAAGCCAAAGTGAGTCTGAATGTGAACGGCAGTGCCTGAAGACCATTGTCTGACTTTAAGACCCACTGTAAAGCTACAGAAATGAAAACAGTACAGTAGTTCCAGAGGCCAGATGGGTAGAGAAACCAGACAGAATGAGGGCCAGGAATAGATGCAGCCAATGTGGTCACCTGGGTTTTCATGAAACACAAGGTTCCTGGATAAAGATGTGGCTGGTGGGATGGGGCAGAGTCCTTGCCCAGCATGGGCTCCACTCTCAGCATGGCATACCAGGAGGGTCATGGCGCATACCTGTGATCCCAGAACTCCAGAGGTAGAGGCAGGAGGATTAAAAATCATTCTTAGATACACAATAAGTTTGGGCCAGCCTGGGCATATAAGACCAGGTCTCAAGGAACACACACAAAAAAATAACAAGTTTTGTAGGTGGGGTCAAGGCTCAACAGCTGTTACCCAAACACCTAGCAATATGGAAAAGTTGGACCTTAATTCTGTTCCATACTACATTTAGAAAATTAACTATGCCTGGTGAGCTGAGGTTGGCTATGAGACCGTGCAAATCTTACACTTTTTTTGGTGATCTTCTTTCCTTTCTATAAATATTCCCAAGTTTTATTGAAATCACTTGATGACATGGATGTTAAATTAACTCCAGGTAAGATATGAATCTGTATTCTGTATATGAACAAACTGTGCTCGTGGGGAAACACACTGGAAAAGTTTCATGACTCTGGAGGGAAGCACCCTCGACCGATAAAAGTAAAGATAGCCAGATCACACCATTGATTAAAGGTTAGATGCACTGATCGTGTGATAGAACTCCCGCATCTAAGCCCATCCTCCTACAACAACCTGAATTTTGACAAAGAAGTCAAAACTACACATTGAGGAAAAGACAGCATCTTTACCAAACGGTGCTAACTGAGCTGGTTAGCTGCACGTCAAAGGATGAAACTAGATCTTTATCCCTCTTACTGTACAAATCACAACTTCAGATGGACCAAGGACCTCAATATAAGACCTGACATCCTGGATGGGATAGAGGAGAAAAAGAGAGAGCATGTTTGAACTCATCAGCATAGGAACAGACTTTCTGAGCCATCAAGGCTTGTAGGTACGGAGGACCAACCATAAATCAATGGGACCTCATGAAACTTCTCTGTAGTAAAGAACACCATCATTAGAGAGAAGCAGCAGCCTACAGAATTAGGGGGAAAAAACATTTACCAGCTACATAGCTCGAATATACAAAGAACTAGAAGAAATTCTGAACACCAAGCAAACAAACAGCCCAATTTTAAAAATGGGGCATGGGAGTAGAGAGAGTTCTTGAAAGATCAAACAACACAAATGGCTGAGGAACTTACAGGAACATCCACCATCCCCAGCCATCAGGGAAATGCAAATTAAAACTACCTTAAGATTTCATAAAAACCAATTTGAAATTCATCAGACTCACAAACTTGCTCTTCAGAGTTTGCTGTTGAGAAAGTGAAGGCACAAGGCAGAGGGTGGGAGGAAACGTTTCTCTCTCAGGTCTCACACAGCACTGCCTCGGAGACGTGCAAAGGGAGCTGGGGAGGCAGTGCGGTTGGTACTTGCCTTTCAATTGGGAAGATCCAGGATTGATCCTTGGAACTCACATCAGAGAAGCTGAGTCTGACTGATGGAACAGACCTTAGGCCCAGTGCTGTAGAAGCGGAGCCAGGCAGATCCCTGTGGCTTGCTGGCCACACACTTGGCCTATTTGACATATCTTATGCAAGAGAGAGACCATGTCTCATAAACCAAGAAAGACAACACCAGAGGAATGACAGCTGAGGTTGTCTTCTATCCTCCACAAGGAAATGCACTTGTGCACCTGCACACATATAAATACGCCTACAAATAGAGCCTTTAAAACTCAGCTCTGTGGGGCTGGGGACATGGTCAGCGGGTGAGAATGCCTGGGAGACGGTCAGTGGGTGAGAACGCCTGCGAGACGGTCAGCGGGTGAGAACGCCTGGGAGACGGTCAGCGGGTGAGAACTCCTGGGAGACGGTCAGC
>NW_022196912.1:123800380-123832036 GCF_008632895.1 Mastomys coucha | reverse complement strand
GGAGATGGTCAGTGGGTGAGAACGCCTGGGAGACGGTCAGCGGGTGAGAATGCCTGGGAGACGGTCAGTGGGTGAGAACTCCTGGGAGACGGTCAGCGGGTGAGAACGCCTGCGAGACGGTCAGCGGGTGAGAACGCCTGGGAGACGGTCAGCGGGTGAGAACGCCTGCGAGACGGTCAGCGGGTGAGAACGCCTGCGAGACGGTCAGTGGGTGAGAACGCCTGGGAGACGGTCAGTGGGTGAGAACGCCTGCGAGACGGTCAGCGGGTGAGAACGCCTGGGAGATGGTCAGTGGGTGAGAACGCCTGGGAGACGGTCAGCGGGTGAGAATGCCTGGGAGACGGTCAGCGGGTGAGAATACCTGGGAGACGGTCAGTGGGTGAGAACGCCTGCGAGATGGTCAGTGGGTGAGAACGCCTGGGAGACGGTCAGCGAGCGGGTGAGAATGCCTGCTGATTTTGCTGTAGAGCATGTTCTTAGGATCCATATTGGGCAGCTCAGCTCACAACTACCTGTAAATCTAGCTTCAGGGGATACAACACCATCTTCTGGCTTCCACAGGTTCTCTCTCTCTCTCTCTCTCTCTCTCTCTCTCTCTTTCTCTCTTCTCCTCTCTCTCCCTCCCCCTCCCCTCTCTTTCTCACATACATACACACACACACACACACACAAACTCATATGAACAGACACACACACACACACACACACCTAACATAAATAAAAATAAAGTAAGTCTTTAAAAAGCCCAATACCCCATTTAAACCTGGAAAAATTCTGAAGATCTCAGATGGCTTATGTGTGTGTGTATGTATGTATGTATGTATTGTATGTATGTAGTGTATGTATGTATGTATGTATGTATCTCCCCAAAGTAGAGAGAATTTTTTTTTTGTCTTGGATACTTCAGCTTCCATGTACGATGGAGTCCCAGAGACAGAAATTGCTTTCCTGGCTGCAACCATCAGAAACTTTCAAACTAAAACCCAGCTAATTTATCAAGCAGCAACTCTGCTCTATTTTTTCCCCTCTACTGCTGGAGACTGAACCCCAAGGCTTTGCGTTCCAAGGCAAGCCCTTCACTATTGAGCTCCATTTCTAGCCCTGAAAAAACAGGTTTACACCTCTGACAATGAGGCACAAAGAACGTGGCTCCCCAAGAAGCAGGAACTATTGAGTGGGTGCTCAGATCATCCAGGTTACTCACGGCTCTGATATCTCCTTGGGCAAAGTTTCCAGTTTCAGTACAAGCATGGGAACTGGCTTTGCTGAGTGAAGGCCAAGGAGCTGAGAGTCTGGGCAGTCCAGCTGAATGTGTTCTAAGCTTGCAGGATGGCAGTGGAGAAGGGGAGTCACAGATGAGCTGCAAAGACCCACTGAGGCACCTTCTAAGATACAGCAGAGCACTGGCCCACTCAGGCATGTGGGGAAATTACTGGAAGTTTTGGGGGAAGCATCCAACAGTACTCAAACCGAGACAGGACTAATGGCATCCCATTCACAGAAGTGGAAAAAGCCATTACTCAGAGGCATAGGGCAAATATCCTGCTTTCCTCGTGAGGGAAAATTAGACATGGTTCCACACACGCCTAGCAAATAATAAAGCAAGAGCAGAAAAGACCGACTGTTTCCAAGGAACTTATGCCACTTTCGACGTATGTCAAGAACACTCAGGAATATTCATAGAAAACAGAAAAGCCCATTCAGGTAAAGCTCACAGTGTGTGGCATTTAGCCATAGGTTATCAGACATACAGAGAAGCATGAAAATATGATCTATTTTAAGTAGAATCATCTGTCTGCCTACTACCTACCTACCTACCTACCTATCTACCTACCTATCTACCTACCTATCTACCAACCTACCTACATACCTACCTATCTATTTACCTATCTATCTATCTATCTATCTATCTATCTATCTATCTATCTATCTATTATCTACAACTTATTTATGGATCATTATTATCTACCTTCCTATCAAATATCTGTCATCTATCATTATCTGTCTTTCTGTCTATCATCTATCTCTATCATTTGTTTATCATCTATCTATCTATCTATCTATCTATCTATCTATCTATCCCTATCTGTAACTTTTAAAATTGTCCCAGACTTAAGACTTAACAAGGACATTAAAATGGCTGATTTTTATTTTTTGTTTTTATTTTGTTTTGTTGTTTTGCCATCCCAGCACTCAGAAGGCAGAAGGAGGCTGATCTGTGTGCATTCCAGGACAGTCCAGTTTATATAACAACTTCCAGGCCAGCCAAAGTTACAGTGATACCATGTGTCAAAAATTAGTTATTACCATCATAACAATATTCCATATGTCCAAAATCTAAGGTGTGGAAAGTACACAAATGAGCCAAATTAGACTTCTAGACATGGATAATATAGTGCAGGAGATGAAAATATACAGACTGAGCAACTGGGAAACACAGGAATAAACATTTTAGGACTTAACGTTGCTGACAGAAACGGTCCAGAACAAAGCATACCGGGGGAAAAATGAAAACCAGGGCATCTTTATCCGTGAGGGAAAAAAATCAAGTGTCAGAACGTGTAATTGGAAGCCGTGAAAATGGAGGGAGAGGTGGAGACGTGAAAGTCATTTTGAGAAATAATGGCCCCAAGTTTTCCAATTTCTGCGAAAACTATCAACCTACAAATCCCAGAAGCTCACTGAGGCAAGGACAGGAAATGTAATGAAAGATCAATGCACACCATAAGCAAGTTGGTCAAAACCAATAAAGAGAAAGTGCTATAAAGGCCCGAGGAAAAAGGCACATTATGTACGGAGGAACAAAGATAAGGAGGACAGAAGATTTCTCCTGGACTCGATGCGAGTGGGAAGTCATAGACGGAGCATCGATGGCCTAATGGAATGCTTGCAATCCAGCATTCTAACCCAACGACGTCATTCTTCAAACATGAAGGGAGGAAATAAAGTTGATTTCAGACATATAAAAGCCAAGGAAATTTATCACCAGCAAAATGGCACTGTAGGAAATGTGGAAAGGACTCTTCGAGGCTGGCCAACAAGACACGCAAAATGGAAATACAGATCAAGCCAGAGCTCTGA
This sequence comes from Mastomys coucha, assembly GCF_008632895.1. Taxonomy (NCBI): domain Eukaryota; kingdom Metazoa; phylum Chordata; class Mammalia; order Rodentia; family Muridae; genus Mastomys; species Mastomys coucha. The sequence goes on along the minus strand of NW_022196912.1, from coordinate 123,828,955 downwards.
AGTGTGCGGGGCATGGTGAACGCTGAGGGTAGTTTATTACTTTAATGTCATTCTAGGAGAGCTGGCTCTTTGTACAGAGGCATAATGCTGCGGTTATGGGGTTTCTGCCATATGTGTGAGTTAAATCTACGAAACTAGCATCAGGATTGAGCTGGTAGGAATGGATGTCTCATTCTTAGATGTCAAAGTGGGTTCACTTGGAAATGATAATCTCTTGCAGGCAATAACAGAATGAGATAGTTTATCAACCGCTGTGAGCCCTGAGGCTATGATTTGAGCACCATTGCTCTCCATGCAGTCTCCTGTGCTGTGTGTTTGTGAGAGGTAACAGAGAGGTCTCTGTATGTCCAAAATGGGACATTTCAAGGGACACGAGGGGCATTTTCATGCCCTCCAGGTGGCCACACCCAGTCTTGGAAGATGCTAGCCATCTCTCTAGCCATTGAGCTCCCTTTGGGATGTGCAGGATTTTCTTGTCTTGTGAGTTTTTTTCTTTTTTATTCATTATTTTATTTATTTACATTTCAAATGTTATCCCTCCTCCAAGTTTCCCCTCTACAACCTCCCTATCCCCTCATCCCTCTCCCATGCTTCTATGAGGGTGCTCTTCCCACTGATCCACTCCCACCCCACTGCCCTAGTATTCCCCTTATGCTGGGGCATCGAGCCTCCACAGGACCAAGGGCCTCCCTTCCCACTGATGCCAAAGAGCCACACAAACATATTTCTACCTCGAGCAATAAAAATAACAGGAAGCAACAACCATTAGTCCTTACTATCTCTTAACATCAATGGACTCAATTCCCCAATAAAAAGACATAGACTAATGGATGGATGTGTAAACAGGACCCAGCATTTTGCAGCATACAGGAAACACACCTCGGTGACAAAGACAAACACTACCTCTTGGGATTTTTTTAGCTCCACTCTCCCCAATACCCTGCCCCAACAGCCTGTCTGTGGATGGAGTTCTATGAGTTTTCTCAGCATTAGTTCCTCTACTCCTGAAAGCCTCTGGAAGCTGAGATGGGGTTGAGAATTTCAGCTTCACATGTCATAAGCTGTGGTTTCTGATGAGATTGATCTGAGGTGGTGGCTGCTGCTGACCTGTTCTCTGTGTCACATGATGGGGGTAGGAAGAGGAGGCTCAGTGTGAACCCCTCAGTCTGACAACCTTCCCTGGAAGTACTTCTAGGTCATTGTTCAATGTCGGAGGGGACAAATCTCAGTATCTACCATGCTGCCTGTCATTGAGAGGTTATGGGGCAGCCATTCCCTGCGGAGAATGAGGATTACAAGGGTGGCTTGTCTCCAAGTGTGCGTGTGTGTGTGTGTGTGTGTGTGTGTGTGTGTGTGTGTGTGTGACTAGCTCCTTCAAGGCAGGGTTGGGCTGTTGAGCCTTTCTGACCTCTGCTGGAGGGATGGCATTTGTAATTCAGATAAAGAAAGAATGGGGTTTAAAGGAGAAGGATGTGAGCCAGGTGAGGGGATTAGAGCTTGGGTCCCACCTACTGTTAGCATGGAACACTGTGGTAGGGACACAGAGCCAGAGGGTTTGGCTCTGCCTTGGGTTGCATGATGGTGCAAGGGACACCGGTATTTCTGGAGAGTTCTAGGTTTGCTTTTAGTCTTTACTGCCTAAACCACCAGGAAAATGGCTAAATGATTCTATAAACAAACTATCAAGGTAAAGGACAGGAAAAGTGGGTTGGGGCTGGGGGATGCCTCAGTCTAAAGTGCTTGCAGAACAAGCATGAGAATCTGAGTTTGATCACCAGCAACCATGTAAAGTTAAAAGACAGGTGCAGTGGTGTGCACCTGAAATCCCAGAACAGGGAAGGCAGAGTCAAGAGGATCCCTGGGGTTTGCTGTCCAGCTAATGGGGCTGAATTGGTGAGCTCTGAGCTCCCAGTTTGGTGAGAGGCCCTGCCTCAAAACACAAAGCAGAGAGTGATGGAGGAAGGCAGTGTGTGTTGGCCTTTGGCTTCCACATATATGTGTGCACATTGGCATGCACGCTCACATGTATATGTCTGCCCCACCTCTCCCCAGGGCAGGAAGAGCCCACCAGATGCTCAGGGCTTGGATTGAGAGTCAGCAGATAGACCTGCTAGGCTGTGGGGGCAGAGAGATTTGGAGGCACAGAGAACCAGGAGAGCTCAGTTTGTGAGACACGAGAAGGCAGTTGTTTGAACCATTGCGTTAACTTTTTACAGAGGTAATGCCAAAAATATATCTTCACCTCAGATAGGGTCTGAATGGCAAAGTGACAGTCCCATCCAAATCTAGCTTGGGGAAACAAGGACTTCATTCGATTTGCTTACACGATCATGAAAGACTCCAAAAGAGCCACAAGTTTCACCCAGTATGGATAACAACTTCCTTTATAGGTGCATAGTAGAGTCTCCCCTCTGGCGAGCTCTAATGGTGTACTGGCTGGTTTTGTGTGTCAACTTGACACAGGCTGGAGTTATCACAGAGAGGGGAACTTCAGTTGGAGAAGTGCCTCCATGAGATCCAGCTGTGGGGCATTTTCTCAATTAGTGATCAAGGGGGTAGGGACCCTTGTGGGTGGTGCCATCCCTGGGCTGGAAGCCTTCAATTCTATAAGAGAGCAGGCTGAGCAAGCCAGGGGAAGCAAGCCAGTAAGGAACATCCCTCCATGGCCTCTGCATCAGCTCCTGCTTCCTGACCTGCTTGAGTTCCAGTCCTGACTTCCTCTGGTGATCAACAGCCATGTGGAAGTAAGCTGAATAAACCCTTTTCTCCCCAACTTGTTTCTTGGTCATGATGTTTGTGCAGGAATAGAAACCCTGACTAAGACAAATGGCTTGGTCACTCTCTCTTTCTTTAGAGGAATAGCAGCAGGCTTGGTCTCCTGAGAGTTTCCAGTGTTATCAAAAGTACTCTGATTAAGGCAGTGATGGCTGATGAGCCCAGAGACCACTGTTCAGTGGCTTAGTGGCTGTTCAGTTTCTAAGTATTTACTTGGCTCAGGGTCAACCACCCCTGACATCATATGTGTGGGCAACTGGAGAGCCATGCTCAGATTTTATATACCTCTAAAATGGCATGGCTGTCTTCAAAATATGCTCCAAGGAGAGGATGTGAAGGACCTAGCCCCTTTCTGGGAGAGAGGAACCCTGAGAAGGTACTCCAAGGGGTCCAGGCTCTTTACATTTGGAGCCGAGTGGCCACTGTTGCCTGTGGAGCTGCCTCATTCGGAGTCATGTTTGCACCAGGTAGACAGGCAGGCCTATGGTGCAAAGTTCTGGTTCTGGACACTGTGCTGGGTTGTCAGAATTCAGAGCTGATTAAGCATTCAGTTCTTTTCCTCTGGAAGCACATGGTCTCTAACAACCAGTGAAACTCATGGGATCCAAGCACTTGACTGCGCATAGTGGCACCAGACATGGCAAGTATGTCCCACTGTGCTTGCCACACACGTCCTGGCAGGAGGCATACCACACCATCTCTTCCCAGAATCCCAGGATTCTGTGGGCACCCCTGTGGGCAGGTAGGGCTAGCACTGCTGGGAAGAGAAGCCCTTTCTTATGAACCCATGTAGGTTGTTGCTTGCTGTACTGTACAGATTCCTACCTTAGGAACTAGACTCTACTCTGGTAAAACAAAGAGGGAATCTAAGTAATACATGCTAGATGAGGGTGCCCCCTTCAAATCGTCTTTACCTGGAACCTCTGTATGTGATCTAACTTAGAACTGAGTTCTTTTATGGTTCGATTAGACAACCGATTGAGCTAACAACCTACAAGCTAAGGTGGACCCCAATCCAAGGACTGAATTCCTAAAGGAGGTAGAAATAGGGCTAGCAAGATGGCTCAGCAAGTGAGGGTGTCTGTTGCCAAGCCTGATAACCAGAGTTCAAACCTGAAAACCTACACGTATGGTAGAAGGAGAGAGCCAACTTCCACCTCTGATCTCTGTATGCTGTGGCATGATCACACCCTCCCTATACTATGTGTGTGTGTGTGAGTGAGTGTGTGTGTTTGTGCACACATAGTTTATGTGTATTAGCTTATATATATGTATATTTATACACATATAAATGTGTATAAATATACATATACATATATATATGTACATATATATATGTAAACACAAAACAGTCAATGAGAAGATGGGCTAAGACTGGAATAATGGGGCCATCAGAACCTGGATGGGAAAAGGAAGGGACCTCCCCGAGGCTCACTAGAGTGGTAGTTCTCAATCTGTGAGTCTTGACTCCTTTGAGACCATCAGAAAACATAGGTATTTACATTATAATTAGTAACAATAGCAAAATTATACTTACAAAGTAGCAAGAAAATTGATTGTATGGTTGGGTCACCTTAGTATGAGAAACTGTATTAAAGGGCCGCAGCACTGGGGAGGTTTAGAGCCATGCTCTAGAGGCCTCTAGAGGAAGGAGGCACTACTGTGCCTTGTTTTGAGATGGACAGTCTGTAGTACAGTGAGACATCACAGTTTGGTCGGTTAAAGCAGCCATGTTCATGGTAATTTGGCCCAACATTTCAGAAACACCAACTTGCAGCAAAATAGTATCGAAAAAAAATAGTATCGAAGCCTGTATGAATCTTAAGTTGTGGGCCTCTTTCACTAGGTGAGGAACAGAGGGCTGGGGAGACAGAGGGCTCAGTCACTAAAATGTTTGATGTGCAGGAACGAGGGCCAGAGTTCAGTCCTCAGAACTCACTGGGGAAAAAAAGTGGGTGTGGTGGCATGCATTTGCAATCCCAGCAGTAGGGTGGCAGAGGCGGGTCTCTGGTGTTCACTGACCTCTACACTACCCTGTTCAGTGAGGTCCAGGCCAATGAGAAGCTATCTCAGGAAACAAAGTGCCTGAAGTTTACCACTTGCTTCCACATGCATGAGTACATGCTTACCTACACACATAAGCAAACACACACATACACACACACACTGACGAACAGAGTTTGGCACCCGCAAGCTCCCTCTCAAATTCTGTTCAGCCTGTCTACCGTCCTTACCTGCCTCCTGCTAGGCTCTCTGATCCCTGTTTAGCCCGTGCACCACCTTCTCAGGGCCTGTGTGCATTTATGACTGGATGCTATTTGGAAGTCAGACAAACCACTGATCATTGCTTTGCTCGTGGACCTGGAGGTGGACAGAGTCACCGGGGACCCCAGCTTTATCCACTGCCGTCTTCTGGTGCTGATCACAGGGGGCCCTCAGACATGCCAGGGCAGCAGCATGAAAACCCCGACTCTGGTGGCAGGAAGCCCCGTCCGCTGCCTGTGCTGACGATTCCATGGAGGAGACGGCACCACTTGGAGCCTGTTTCTTCATCCACAAACTAGGAAGCTGTGCATCTTTCCAGGGTTTCTGAGAGCATGAGTTCGAATCACAACATAAGAGCGACCTGTAGATGTCCTCTGAGGAAGCTGATGAGGGCTGAGGATGTGAGAGCTCAGCTTTGCAGACATGAACAGGGATGGCTGGGAGGGCCATCTGTGTTAGTGATGTCTCCATTGCTCTGATAGTTTCGGGAAGAAGGGACTTTGGGGCTCACGGTCTCTGAGGTTTTGGTTTCCTGGTGGCTGGTTCTTTTGCTATGGGAATGAGGCGAGGCTGAGCACAGTGGTGGAGAGAGTGTGGAGGGACAGAGAGGCGCCTCAAGAGTCAAACTCTTCAGAGGCGATCCCAGGTGATCAATTTCCTCTAATCAGGCCCTGCCTTCCAGTCTTACTACCATTGGACTATATACATGGAAGTGATTGTCCTAGAGCCTACTTGTGGATATCACATTGGGGAGCAAAGAGTCAACACATGAATCCTTGGGAAACATTTTTATAAACATTTATCCAAACCAGGACCTCACACCTCCCTCTTAAGTTCTGCAAACACACCAGAAAGACCATCTGTGTCCTTGAGGCTCAGGTGAACCCGTGGAGAGGGACTGAGTGGCTTGCCTTTACCTCTGTCCAGCACCTCAGCAGTGTGCCTGAGGACAATGGTATACCTGTCTCCCATCTATGGACAGTAGGGGCCAGCTGGTAGATGTCACCAGCTCCGAGGGTCTCTTGTCACTGCCATGGATCTAGTTTGGCTGTGACATTGTGAAAGCAACCACAGGAAGCTGGTAAGGAAATGGACACGTGAGTGCCAAGAACATCGTGGACAAAGGCAGCCAGATGGTCGCCTCTGGTCCCCGAGCTGTACTTTTTCATCTTCTGGTAGCAGAAGGGTTTGTGTCCCCACAGCTGGGATGACACACTTTGCTGTACTCTCACTTCTGAGACTAGGGCCATCCGGCCAAGTCAATATTTAACAGGGCTTGATAAACAAGGACAGGAGTCTTGCCCATGGGCCTGTCTACCAGAGGGGCTGCCTGCTAGCGACAGTTAGACTGCATGCATCCACAGGGGCTAAGCCTCTGCTGTAGGCAGGGCCAGAACTGGGGCATCCACCCAGTGGCCTGACAGCCAGTGGTTTCTGGAAGAGTCTGAACAACACTCCTACAGAGGAATGTCTGCTTCTACTTCCTCCTGCATCTGATGGAGCATCTGAAAGCCAGCAGACACCAGCCAAGCTATGGTGGGGCTGGCCAGCCATGCTGGCCGGTTCATACATGGCTTCTGACTCAGATGGCTGGATCCTCTGCTTTCCCGGTTAGACTCCAGGGTCATCTGCCTGGTTTCATTCTTATTTTTTATAGTAATTTTTTTTTCTAGATATGGTCTCACTATGCAGCCCTGGCTGGCCTGGGACATGCTCAGTAGACCAGGCTAGCCTGGAATTCACTGAGAGTCACCTTCCTCTGCCTATGAAGTGCAGGGATTAAAGATGCGTTTCTGGTTTTGTTTTTGATGTACTATCACCAGTGGCTGTAAGCACACATTATGCTAGTTCTCTGAGTCAGGCATCAAATTAGATGCTTTATAGCCAGAGCACAGCTTCAGGTGGGCAGAAGTCTTCTCTGTACACATGGGGATAGAGTCCTAATGACTGAGAAGGCTTCTCCTCACCCAGTACTGCTTACATCATTGGGGGGGGGGAGGAGACAGATGAGATGATGATAAACAAAAGGCTTCTTAGCAGAAATGGAACACTCAGTAGAATGAAAGACAATCTATACAACGAGAGAACGTCTTTCTCAGCTGTTTGTGTGACAGAGAATTAGTATCCAGAATATATAAAGAACTCCAGAAATTAGACACTTAAATGACAAATAGTCTCTTTAATAAATGAACAAAAATCTGAAGCCGGATGGTGGTGGCACACACCTTTAATCCCAGCACTTGGGAGGCAGACGCAGGCGGATTTCTGAGTTGGAGGCCAGCCTGGTCTACAGAGTGAGTTCCAGGATAGCCAGGGCTACACAGAGAAACCCTGTCTTGAAAAAAAAAAGTCTAAACAAACTCTCCTCCACCTCATCTTCTTCCTCCTTTTCCTCCTCTTTGTTTTTTCAAGCCAAGGCTTCACTCTGTCCAGCTGTCCTAGAGAACTGACTGTATAGACCTGGCTGGCCTTGAACTCACAAAGATCCACCTGCCTCTGCTCCCTGAGTGCTGAGATTAAAGGTGTGCACCACCATGCCTGCCTTGAACATTTTCAAATGAGGAAAGAAAAATGACCAATGAGAAAATAGTCAACATCTCTAGTTACCAGGGAAACATGAACCAAAAGTGATGTGAAATTCCATCTCAGCAGAGTTAGAACGGCCATCGAAAAAACAACAAAATAGATGCCATTAGGAACTGGCAGACACTGTGGAAGTCCCTGGACCACTCCTGGACACTTGGAACTGTGAACTAAAATAAACCCTTCTCTTCTCTGTTGCTTTTGGTTGGGGTGTTTTATTACGCCAACAGAGATGAACCTAGGAGGGCTGCCCCATTATCCATACTCAGCCCTTCTTCCTCTGACAAACGCTTACCAGTCACCTCGCTATACCTTAATGTAACAGCTCACCTAGAGGAGCAACACTTCCTTTGGCTCACAGTTCCAGGTTTCAGTCAGAATGTTCAGGCAGGAGCATGAAACAGCTGGTCACATCATATCCGCAGTCAAGTGTGGCCAGAGATAAATGTGTGCATGCCTAGTACTCAGGTTTCCCTAATCTATACAGGCTGAGGCCCTAAACCAGAGAATGGTGCCTCCCACTGTAAGGCTTCGTCTTCCCCAACCAATTAATGCAATCAAGGTGATTCTTCATAGACACACCCACAGGCAGCCTGGTCTAGGCAATTCCCTCATTGAAACTTTGCTCCGAGGTGATTGCAGGTTAACTCAAACTGGTAATTGACATAGCACCACGGTGGGCAGGGTTAGTGTGTGTGATCCCTCAGCTGTCACGGTGAGCAGCCGTGGCATGTGTGATCACGGTATCTCAGATACATGTGTGAAACTCTCATGGCAAAACCCACCATTTTGCATAATGAATACACACACTCCGAAGGCCAAAGGAGAACCCTTTTAAAAGGAGAGAATTAGTCATTAAGAAAATAAACAGCAAGGCTCTTGCAACACAGGGATAATCCCTTCCCAAATCAGAACCTCAGCTTTGCCTCATGAGCACGTCCCATGGGTGCAGGGCTGGAGCAATGACAGTTGCCTCTTTGACTGAACAAACTTATCTTCTCTGTATCTTCCAGCCACTGGCCCTGTTTGTGGCTGTTTCTCCACTGGCACTTTCCAACAGAGAGAACTGCTAGCCACAGTGACTATCAGCCCCAACTGTGACATGGAGGAACCAACACCAGTTTTCAAAGATTGATTATTTCAGCAAAATGGATCCCAAATAGCTCAGCGATGCTTAATAGTGATTTATGTTTTAGGCAAATTAAACTCCACGTTTTCCATAAAGCTGCCTCCTCTTAGACTCACTGGGCACCTGCCACTGAGTTGGCAGCCATCTGGCTGGGTTTCCACAGACAAAGAGCTCAGCTCTGAGCCCTTCCCTCTCACAAGTGTATGTGTGTGGGTTGCTACATAAACTGTGTGGAGCTTCTTGCCCGCTCCTCTTTCAGGTTCCTTTGAAAAGCATGGATTCCTTCAAAAGTGGCCACAGAGATGTGGCCCCAGATGTTCCAAGGTTTTCAGGACTGCTAGACCTCATAACATCTGGGTATCTGGCTATCCAGTGGGTATCTCTCCCACTGGACATCCACTGTGCCCATATAATGCTTCCTTTACCTTCAGCCTCCATGCCTTCTCTCTGTACCCAGAGTCTCCTGAACACATGTAATCCACTCCCTACGCTTGCCTACTTCCTTGACATTTCATTTCCAGAAGGTTCTGCATGCTCTGTTCCAAGGTCTGGCCTTGGCTCCTGGGTGTTCTCAGCACCCAGCGTGGTGACTGACACACATGTATCAGTGAGTTATCGATGATCAGAAGATCAAATTCCCTGGTTTTCAAGAGCAGAGATATAAGCCATCATTCAGTGTTGTGACTGCGACAACTTTGAACTGAGCAAAGAATATGTGGTTGCTCTCTTCTTACACTAACGGGTAGGGGGATCCTCTGGTGGGGCTGGCTCAGGATCCTACAGTGCGTGACAGTGAAGTCATGGGCATGTTTATGGTTTCTGTGGCTGGGTACACATCACATCCACTGAACATGTGTCTTGGGCCGAAGCATGTATCCTCTCATTTGCACACAAACTGGAGGAGCTTTGGTCCTTCCTTACTCATCCTCCATGCGTGGATGAAGAAACTAAGGCAAAAAGATGCTCAATATCTTACTGCGGTTTCACAGGCTCCTTTATAGGGTTGGTGAGATTAGAACATGGGCCTAGGATACAGCTCACTGGCTAAAGACTTGGCCAGCAAACCTGACATGAGTTTGATCCCTGGCGTCTGTGAACAAAGTTGGGTGCAGCGGTCACATCTATGATCCCTGCCCTCCTGTGGTGACATGAGAGAGGTAGAGTCATGAGAATCTGGTGTGAGGCCAACCGGCTCACACCAGAGTACGAAGTCAAGGAACAAGCAGACCAGCTGACAAGATGGAAGGAGAGAACCAACTCCAGAAAGTTGTCCTCTAACGTTCACAGGCATGCTGTGCCAAGCGTGAGCACATGCTTTTAGTACCACACCTAATGCCACAGACAGTGACCCTAGGAATGCGACCTCGCCCAGGTGGTGTGTCATTAGAATTAGAGATAGATACCAGTCCAGGTGCCCTCTTCCTGTGAGTGCCCAGGAGCCCTGGTCCTTGCTGCCAGGTTCTGGGTTAGGTGCTGAAGAAGTAAAATGGAGAAAAGGGCATCCTGCCCTCTGGTCCTTCCTGCATCTTTTAGCAGTTCATGAAATGAGGGCCATCAAGCAATGAGTGAGAGTGAGCGCATGGGTTTGGTTGTAGGGAGATTCCACCACAGACCCTCACTGACTCTTGTGATCTGGTAGTCATTACAGAACCTCTTTGAGGTGCAGTTTTCTTATTTCATGTCTGGGACAGAGACACAGAAGTCCCTCATAGTCTTTGGTCTAGCTTTCCATGGCTTTAGTCACCCACCATCAACTGCAGCCTGGGAATACTATCTGGAAAGTTCAAGAAATGAACAAGTCAAAATTTTTCTCCCCTCCCCTATTCTGAGCAGCATGATGCAATCTTGCAACTCTCTGCTGGGTCACAACCAGGATGTGAGTCAGCCCTCCGCCCCTCACTTCCAAGGTGTTCTTACTGTCCAGCCACCATCCCCTCACTGATCTACTGGGGGAGGACCACATTGATTCAAATCTTTTGTAATGTCTTATAATTGTCCTCTCTTGTTATGCTATTACTAATCTCTCAGATTAAACTAATGTTGATTAATTTAAATTAATTAAATTAGGTTTTATCACAGGTCTGTGACTATAAAGACAGGTCTTCTGTAGGATTTGATCACTATCCATTCTCAGGTAACCCTGGGAGTCATGAAACATGACCCTCTGAGACAGGGGTGCCCAGTACGCTGGCTTCAGGGTGATCTCTGACACCCCCTTAACTCCAGAGTGCCATGATTAGTGGTGTTTTGGGTGGCCCTATTCACTTGGAATCGCCAGACTGAAGAGGTGGCTTGTATTCCCTGGGGACTGTCAGGTACCTGTGATTGCCACCGCCTGAGAGCAGGCCAAGGAATTGTCCTCGTACGGAGGAAGGCTGAGGACAGGACTGTACACTCTGTGGTGATCGATCCTCTTGTGACCACACAGACCTACGTGGAAGATCTGACCTGCAGACCAGCTGCCCCTCTGCCCTTTTTCCTTCTGGTGGGCAGCTAATGCTCCCACACAGCTGGGCCAGCTGCCCCTCCTGTTTGGCTAATTTCAGACACACTTGGTAAAAATCTTGCCGATCTGAAGGTTAGGACTTTTGGTCAGCTGGGACTTTTCTCTTGCTTTATTTTTTTTTCTAGATTGTTATTTTACATCAAAAAAAAATGAAAAGAATTTAATTCATCACTAAGTGATGGAGGAGAAGAATTCAACAAGGGAGCCATGGCCAAAGAACAGTATGAAACTAGCAGCAAGCCTGATAAAGGCCACTAGGCCAAGGGCCAGTGGTTGGGCTTCTGCACTGGCTGTTGGGTTCTTGAGCCATATGGCTACTCGGCAAGTGTCTCAGTTTGGGTTTTACTGCTGTGCACAGACACCATGAGCAAGGACTCTTATAAGGACAACATTTTAATTGGGGCTGGCTTATAGGTTCAGTTCAGTCCCTTATCATCAAGGCAGGAACATGGCAGCATCCAGGCAGGCATGGTGCAGGAGGAGCTGAGAGTTCTACATCTTCATCTGAAGGCTGATAGGAGAATTCTGGTTTCCAGGCATCTAGGACTAGGGCCTTAAAGCCCCACACCCACAATAATGCACCTACTCCAACAAGGCCACACCTACTCCAGCAAGGCCACACCCACTCAAACAAGGCCACACCCACTCAAACAAAGCCACACCTCCTAATAGTTCCACTCCCTGGGCCAAGCATATGCAAACCATCACAGCCAGTGTTCACAAGAAAATCGTATGCTCCAGATCTGAAGTTAGGTGTGAGATGGTTTAAAACCCAAAGTTTCTACAAAGCTTATGTGGAGATAGGTGTTCTGAGTCAATGGTATTCAGACAGGGCTTCCAAGAGGTGGTTAAGTCTGAGGGCTCTGTCCTCATGGGCACAATGAGTTCCCCCACTGAGGGGCTTGAGACTATGTGTGTTTTCTTTCCCTCTGTCACAAGAGGATCATGGGTAAGTCATTGCCTTGGAGCACAAAGTAGCCCTCATGGAATGTTCTGGGACTTTGTACTTCGCAGCTGCTGGAACTGAAAGAGGTAAGTTTCTAGGCTCAGGTGTCTTGTTGCGGGGACAGGAATGTACTGGGATGGGACAGTGCTCCATCCATGCAGCATGATTCGGGGCCTAGATCAGACAAGCACAAGATGTCCAGGAGGCTGATGGTGGTAAGGTGAATGGGATACCCACCCACATTGGCTGCTGGTGATGTGTGCTCCCAGCTCTCAGCCTTGTAGGGAGAGGTAAACCTCTACGGTGGCTTGGTGTGGGTTCTCTGTGGGGCCTGGAGATGCTGTGACCCGCTTCTACCCCCTATGGTTTACGTGCCAACATGAGTCCGTGATCTGGTTCTGGCCCTCTGTGTACCTGGGCAGAGCCATGCAAGCCTCAGGGTGTGTGTAGCTTATTCATGAAGGCCAGAGGCTGGAGGGCTGCCATTCTGGGTCTTGTTTGTGGGATTAATTTGCTAAGGTTTTTGAAGGGGCATTTTCTAGACTGGTTTATTTGTGTCCTCACTGAAGTGCCTGTACCCACACCTCTGGGAAGTCCCTCTCAGGAAGTGGCCCTGTCCTTGTTCCTTTGTGTCTCATATGCTCCACAGACACCCCTGCCCTGGTGCATGCTGCTGGGGTTGTGCGGGCCTCCTCATGTTGAGAATTTCCATGGCTGGAAGCTTGCTCTGTTTCCTCTATGCCTAGTACTGTTTCTGGGCTTCTACACTTCTCTAGAAGAATCTAGAACTACTGCTGGACAAATAACCCATCCATGTATTGAAAATAAAATTTCCAGGGCAGGGGACAAAGTCTCTGGTGCCAATGTTGAGAATCTACTATGCTATACATATTATCAAGGCTGAGTACCAGGCAGGGTTCCGATGAAACTTAGCCATTCTTCCCATGGTGAGAGACATGTTTAACCATGGGGCCATCTGGGGGTATCCACAGCCATGTACTGAATAGTAGGTTTGGGTATCATACCTTCAGTGACCAGGAGCATACATCAGAAAGCAGAGGCCAGCGTTGGCAGATGAGTGGTAGGGTGGTGGTGTTTCCAGAGTGTGTGAGAAACAGGCTCTCTTCCAGCTGTCTTGAGGTCTATATTTCCCTCTCCTCTCCCCCGTGGGACACATGATCATCCATGAAGTCCCATGTCTCCCAGTGTCTCCCATTACATTCTTAGGTTCATCGAGAGCTCCTGCCCTGCTGGCTCAGCCACCTGCCCCATACAACATAAACAGTAGGGTGAGGTGGGGTGGGGTGGAGGGAGGGATGAAGGCAGCTCTTGCTCTTGTCTTCCTGATTCCACTCCTCCTTTCCTCAAATCCTGGTCTCCAAGCACAGGGATGGGACAGGGACGAAGAGGCTCACAGAGGGACAGAGAAGCTGTAGTTATCTCCTGTTCACCCAGCCCTGCAAAGCCAGGAGGAATCAGGGGAAGTCAGAGGCACTCATTTCATTTGTAACTTGGGTGGGACCAAGGCAGGAACTCCAGGAAGATGTTTTCTCCTAGCGAGCTGAATGTCTTCATCAGAGAAACCTCCAGTAGGTTTCTCTACTACCCGGAGGGACACACAGACGAGGGACACACAGACAGGATTCTGTAATGACAGAAGATCTAGGAGGGAAGAGCTGCATCTCCACCTACCGCAGCTCACCTTACTTCAGGAGAACGCTGGTCCTTGCTATTCATTCAGCCATTTACAGTCCTCGATGACCCTCGTATGGTATAGAAGCTGAGGTCTGGGCTTTGGCCCACTCCCTTCTCTATCTTTGTTCCCGCCATTTGCCACGTTTTAAGGCTTTATTTTTAACTGACACCTATCAGCCATGTGGATACATTTCTGTGGGCATTGCACAGATCCACTTCTGAGAGAAAGAGAAAGAGAGAGAGAGAGAGAGAAAGAGAGAGAGAGAGAGAGACAGAGAGAGAGAGAGAGACAGAGAGAGAGAGAGAGGGAGGGAGAGGGAGAGAGAGAAAGAAAAGTAAGTGGGGTATCAGTGTTCCATCACCTCAAACATTTATCGTCTCTTGCTGGGGAAACAGTCAAAAATCTCTTCCAGCTATTTTGAAATACATAGTACATGTTTTTGTTACTTTAAAAACTTTAAATGTGTTATACAATTTCCACACCATTTACATAATGAATTAGATTATGTAAGTGACACCATATATTTATATATAAGCATAGCCTACCTTTTCTTGTTAAGATCTTGTGTATGTGTATGTGTGTGTGTGTGTGTGTGTGTGTGTGTGTGTGTAGAAATGTACCCGGCATAAGTTACCCTGTGGTGGTGGATGGGCCTTCCCATCGCCACCGTCCACCTCCAGGAACCTTTCATCTTCCTGAGCTGAAACTGTCCCCATTTAACACCAACCCTGCCTCATGTTCTTCCACCAGGGCCTGGAAATGGCCATCCTATTTCTTGCTTCTATAACCCTGGTTAAAGGTTAGACTGTCCTCTGGTCTCTTTTCCTGGAGTGACCAGTGTCCAACCTCCTTTAAGTCTATGGCCCTACTAGGAGGCCACCCACAGTGTGCCCAGGACCACACAGTGATTGGGCTATAGTTCTGGGGGCTCCCACTGGAGATTTATAGGACTCAACACAGCCTCTGCGTTCCCGTCTTTCTGCTACTTTGCATGATCAGGTGTAGGGACTTACGGAATGTGACAAGCAGACAGAGAATTCCTCATGTTATAGGACAGACATGTGTCACAGCCCACAAGCTCTCTGTCCCTCTGGCCATTCATAACTTAAATGCTTCTGTGCTCCCCCTGACCCCTGCACACTTGACCTGGAAGGATGAGGATGCTGGAGTCAGCTCACCTCCCCAGAAGGATCCCCTAAGCTCAGGTGACCCGGGACTAGTTTCTGTAGGAATGGTGTCCGTTGATTCCTCTCTTACTGTTTCTCCTGGAAGTGATCTTTCCCAGCCATAGCTGGGGTCACACTGGGACAGCTGACCCTCAGCTCTCCTGAGATGGTTTAGGAGCCTGCAGTCAGCATTCTGCTTTGAGTAGCAAGATTCCTGGCTGGACATGAAAGGAAAGATTATAACGGCCCATTTTCTCCAGCGGCTTATTCTTGATTCAGTTGAGAATCAAGGGATAAGAGGGAAAACAAGCATCTTCATCCACCCATCCTTCCTCCTTGCCTCATCCCACCAGCTGCCATGCCCTGCTGAGGCTGGCAAGGACCCAGGAGGTTGAGGAGTACACTGAGCTTGAGCAGGTATACATGTATACTTCATTGAACCCCTTCTGCAGTACTGTCTAGGTGAGCACAGAGCGGCAGCCATGGTGCCTATCCCACGCAGCCCAGCCAGCGAGTGACAGAGCTCAGATTGAGGCCAGATCTGGCTGGATAGTACCTAGGCGCCTTCCTCCTTACTGTTTGTCCCCAGTGGGCTGAGGGGCTAGGCTCTGCCTGGACACGATGTTCTCTGTAACATCAAATGAGCTTGTGTAACCATGTGACTGTGCGGTGAGTAGACACTGAGTGTGTGGGCTCTGACTGGGGTCAGGCCAGGTTACGCCACAGTCCCATGCTGCACCCAAAGGGATCTTGAGCCAGCAGCAGCCCCCTCACCCATGAATGACCCGGCCGGGAAGGGGCTGGTGAGGCAGCCAAGGCTTGCTATGATTTATGGAGGGTGGTGGCCCTCGGCATCCCATTGATACAACCCTTTCAAACTCCGGCTTGCTGGCTCTGCTGCAGGCTCTCAGGCTGGCCCTGCCACAGCTGGGCTCGGCCCGCACCTATTTTGAGCATTTTGATGTTTTCATAGGGACTGTGGGGAAGATGATTAATGTCTATCTCCCTCTTCCAGCCCTTCTAGGGTGGCATGCTTCCGACAAGGAGGGGAAAAGATTCCAGATCCTGCCCATGCTTACTCTCTTTGCAAGGGTCCGGCAGAGACCTCTGAGGACCCTCGTTCTGAGAAGTGAACTCTGGTACACCCGGGCCCATAAGTGGGTCTACTGAGGCCAACTTTAAAAACATACTGCGGCACAGCCAGTCTTCGTACTGGCATTCCAGTGCCTTTCCATCTCAGAACAGTAATTCATCAGTTAGATGGAAACTGCTTTGAGGTAACTGAGAATGTTAGCCTTCTACACTCATAAGTGAGAGGTTTCAAAAGACAGGCTCCTCTTGGCCCAGGAGTCGGCTGATGCTGCCTGCTCTGCGCAAGGGCTGGGCCTGGAGACTGCCATGTCTTGACATTGCAGGGCTGTGTGTGGGGCCTCGTGTGTGACTCGCCAAATGTTATGCAGGGACAGGTTTCTTCATGAGCCTTGGTGGGGGGATGGGGCATAGGGGATGGAGGAGAGAAGAGTTGGGGGCTCAGGGGGTGGCATGGAGGTGGAAAGTGGGGCAGAGCAAGACTTTGGAATCTTACATCCAGATTTAAGGGTTCTTTCACGTACCTGGCTGCGGTTGGTGCAGATTGGTAGTCAAAGATGATCGTGCTTCCATGGAAGTCACCCAGGCTACTGTAGTAATGGATGCCAAATGCTGAGGATGGAAGCTGAGGTAGAGGCCAGAAGGAGAAGTTGCAGCATGCTCTCAGTTTGGTATGTGAGGTATTTCAGGGAAAGTCTGAGGAGGTTCTGCAACGGGTGTGGATGGCCAGGGGCTTGACCCAAACAACTCGGGGTGCCTCACTGAAGGTAACAGGCCTTGCCTTCAAGGCAGCAGAACAGCCAGTGTGGGTGGGGGTGTGAGTGGGGGGTGGGTAGGTGTATGTGCTCATGGGTATGTGCAAATCATGTGCAAATGGACACACACACACATGCGGAGATCAGAGGTCAACACTGGTGTCCTTGATCCAGACTAGGCTGGCTGCTGAAGTGAGTTCTGGACCTGCCTGCTTCCACGTGGCTCTTGTGGTGGTTTGAATAAGATTGGTCCCCTAAGTCATCTCTTTTAGTGCTTGGTCATTAGGGAGTCACGGTGTTTCTTCAGAGGAACTGATTAAGGCAGGAGTTAGTACAAGGAGCAAAGTATCGCTGTGACAGGCGCGGCCAGGCTTCTTGTTGGCACAGTGTGGGCTTTGGAACTTTGGATTAGGAAAGCAGTTGGATGCTGTAAGTGTGGCTTAATGGATTATACTGTTTGAAGCATGGGAGACGGTGATGTTGAGACGAATGTAGATTACGATGGCCTGGCTCAAGAGGGTTCAGAGGAGAAGAATATTCATAAGTGGCCTAGAGACTATTCTTGCAACATTTTGGCAAGGAATGTGGCTGCTTTCTCCCCTTGTCCAAAAAAAAAAATCTATTTAAGGTTAAACTGAAGAGTTTTGGAGTAATAGCATTGGCAGAGGAGATTCCAAGGCAGCCTAGTATTGACTATCCTGTGAGGCGATTAGTGCTCACTCCTATACAGATCTGTCAATAAAGACAAGGAGTAAGCCAGGTAAGGGAACTATAAACTGTACAGTTAGCTGAGAAAGACAGCAGCAGTAAGTGTGTTGAATCTACCCCAGGGCTCAAGGAGACACAATGTTTAAAGAGAAGCCTGATCCTAAGTGGAATAAAGGAGTGGAGGCCTCAGGGCAAGACTCCATCCAGCTAAGCTTATGACTTGTGAAAATTTAAATAGGAAAGGAAACCATCAATAACAGAATGCAGGTCCAAATGTAATTGAATAGGGTGCAGGAGGGGCGTGTTCCAGCTTCAACAAGTAACAGAACATGGTAGCTTCAGGCACATGGTCCTGGCTTTAGAGTCAAGGATACAAGAACAGGACCATGAAATCCCCCTCAGCAACCAAGGAAAGCCACTGAGTCCAGGCATGTGATGGGTTTCCCTGCATGGAAGCCTAGAGAGGCTAGTGAAGCTGTGAAGGTGAAGCCTGGATTGCCTTGGAGACCACAAGTCACTGGTGATGCCAGAGCCATGGAAAAGTGTTAACAGGGAGTGGAAGTGTGATTCAGTCAACAAAGCTGAAGGGAGACAATAGACACAGGGATGCAGACTTTTCAGTCTGACATTGGTCCAGGACTTCCTCCCTCCCCTCCCTTTTGAAATAGTAATTAATGTATACCCTGTATCGTTGCAAACTGGAAATATGTGATCTATTTTTTAATTTTGATTTTATAGGGGATCACAGTTAAGAGATTGCCATGAGTCTCAGAAGAGAGTTTGAGCTCTGGACTTTTAAACAGTGTTGAGATGCTCTTAAACTTGGACTAGACCTCACAGTGGAGTCTAGCAGCAGGGGTACTTCTGTGTCCCTGAGCAAGTGAGTGGTAGGACTTTCTAGGTGATGCAGGAAGATGTGAGAGAACAGGGAATGGGCAGGAAGGAACAGTACCGGAGTGGCGTGTGATCCCGTCAGAGATGGGAGGCTCATACCATGTCTGGATCTGATCATTTGCAGAGCATCCTCCGGATTCTGGTGATGAGCAGAAGGTGAGTGTCCACAGGGCACTGTCACCACAAGACAAAAGGGATATGTGGCCTGGGTAATCAGCTATGAAGCCACAATAACCCCATTTAGTAAAGAAGACTTCCAGATCCACTCTGAAGATAGCTATGGGATCAGCTTACACATAGCCCCCATTTGTCTTCAGCTTCACCAAAAAATATTAAAAGAAAACTTTCCAAAATAAAGGATTTAGGTTCTAAATACCACAGCTTCAAGTCGGGTGACATCTCCATCTATCCTGCTGCATTTCACCTGGGACATAAGTCACTCTGTCCTGTGCATCTACACTGTATACACTACCAATGCCGTTAGCTATTTTGTGGCCATCTTTGTTATTAGATTGACAACCGAGTATCTCAGTATTTATTCCAGCAATCTTAACTGTTTCTTAGTAATGGCTGTAGCATCCAAGACCTGTGACGTTGGCTAACTTATGGTAGAGGGAATTATGATCATTTTAAGATTGTTGTTAATTATTGCTGATAATCTCTTGCCATGCTTAGTTTATAAATTTAACTTGTCATATGTATTATATATAGGGGAAAACAATATATTGTATAGGGTCTCAGTGTATGTAGTCACTTGCTGGAGGGGCTTGGAAAGAATCTCTCATGGATCTGTGGGGACTGTTGTGTGGTTGGCCACCATGTGAGGGGCACCATTTCTTATGGCTATCAAAAGTTTTACCTCTATTGTCTATGAAATGACCCCTCCCTGGGAACTCCTGGCAGTTGGGCTGGCATTTCTTCTCTTTGACTTTCGCAGGGACAGTGTGTATGCTTGGATCTGTTACTGTGGGCTTTTTTGAGGCAAGAGACCTTTTTAAATCTAAACATTTAATTTTTTGTTGAGACCCTCATACATGAACACTGTGCTTATGTTATTTGACCTCTCCCCTGGCCTTCATACTCCTCCTGTGCCCCCTTCCAATTCACCACTTCTTTAATTAATATTATCACTGCATATGTGTGTAGTACATATATAACATGAGCTGAGTTCATTCAGTGTTGACTTGGATTACCTATTGGGGGAGCTTGTCCCTGAGAAAACTGATTCTCTCTCTCTCTCTCTCAGCAGCCATCAGTTGTCTAGAGCCTTTTGCATAGAGTGAGGTTTTATGTGATTCTCTCTCTCTCTCCCTCTCCCCCCACCCCCAGCAGTCATCAGTTGTCTAGAGCCTTTTGTCTAGGGTGAGGTTTTATGTGATTCCCTATTTCCATGTTGGCAGTTGACATGTCAACTGGTGTGTTCACAGCTCCCTTAGGAACCCATACTGTTGAGATTTCCCGGGTACGGCATCCCTGCCACATCCACACTAGCTAACTAGCAGCAAGTGTCCTGATCCTCTGGCTCTTAATGTCTTTCTGTCCTTCTGTGATTTTTCCCTGAGTCTTAGGTGTAAGGGTTACATGGTAGATGTAACTGTTGGAGCTGGATACCTTATGGTCACTTATTTTATCTCAGTAGTAGACTTTTAAGCCAGTGTGAGTCTGAGCTGTTGACATGTATGGTTCAGGGACCAGAAACGCCTGGAGAAACCACAGCTGCTTTTCACAGCTGCAAACCAGCGGCCATGCCTTTTCCCAACACTGCCGGTGCAACCCAGCCATGCTTGAAGCCCAGCCCACTCTCCCCCGGGCTTCTGGGTGTACTCTGACCTTAATCCACCCCTTTGGTAAGATTTATTAATTACCGTACAGGAACCGGCATTGTGCCAAGAAGTTCAAAGCGTCTTCTAGCCTTAACCCATTAATCCCATTAGCATCCCAGAGTGATGGAGAAGGCTCTGGTGGGTCCTGTGATTCCAACCACCCTGCTGCTGAGTATTCAGAGTCCAAAGCTTGGTCTGGATGTCCTCAGTGAGTCAACTTGAGTCTGGAAGAGGAGCTGAGTTTCTCAACTCAGGCCAAGGGCCGTGTTGCCAGGGCAGACTTGCTTCCTCACAAAACAGCCATTGTCCACGCCTCCAAAGATGCTCCCATCCTCAACACGAGCAGATGTCGGAATCCAGGCACCAGTGGCCAATCTTAGCCACATCAGCAGCAGCCCCTTCATCTTTAGGGCATCTCCTTTCTATGAGGTTCCCTTGCCCCAAACAGTCGACCTCACCCACCACCCACAGACTGCTTCAGAGTCACAGCATGGGTGGCATTTCTCACCTGTTCAGGGTGTGACTCAGCTGTGCAGTCCCAAGGGGGCTACCTACCCGGGCAAGGCTGTTCTCTGGGGTGCTGGGGAGGGGACCCACTGCCTGAGGCAGCCAGATGAGGAGAAAACAAGATGTTCCTTCTGCTTGGGTTGCCCTTGACCTCAGGATTCTACACTGTTTTCAATCTTCAGTCCAAGTTTTGTCCAAGAACTTGGTGAAGCTAGTGAAGGGTGTGTGTGTGTGTGTGTGTGTGTGTAAACAAGTGTATTTTTCTGGCCAGATGTTTCATTTTTGTCCTGGTCTTTCAGGGCTGTGCCATTGAGCTGTCCTGCTGGGGCTGAATAAATCTTTGTTTTATGGCTTCTTTGGTCTTTTACAACCAAAGGCCCCAGGAAGGAGTCAGAGCTTGCTGTCCTTCTGGTCTCGACCTTGATTGACCTCTCAAATGCACCACAAGCTAACTAGTCTTGAGATAGCCTCAGAGCTGATCTGAAATCAGACTGACAAAGTCCTAGATGTAGTGTTGGCACGGATACCCATGGCTGGAGTAGAGACAGCAGGCTCAGTGCTTCCCAGCAGAACCCCACTAAGATGTGAAGGCATCATTTTTCTTCATGGTGACTAGGGGCACCTCAGCAGTGGCCAAGGCTTTGGTGGCCCTTGCCTGTTTTTAAACACATGAAAAGTGAGACCTCAGAACAATTGCATAGTGTCTGTGAACTGTCCCCACATGGGGCTCTGGTTAAAGCAGGCACAGCTATAGGTAGACGTGTGAAGTGTGGCGGACGTCTACACAGCGCCCAGGGCACGGGCTCATTCTAGCTGTTTGAAGCAAGGACCCTGGCACAGGTGCAACCTTGTGAACGGTTGTGAGCTATCCAGCCCCGGCCAAGAAGAGGATTACACATGTTGGAACGAGAGGGATGGAGCCTGGGTCTGTTTCTTGAATAGGTTTCCATGTCCAGAGAGATGTGCTTATTGATCAGTTTTAAGAGTTGTATATTAGCCCCTGTGACAGATCAGCCTCAGAGCTAGGTATGATCAAGGTCTTTGGATGAAGCAGGGCCACAGTCACTCGCTCCCTGTTGGCCTCTTTGTGGCCCTGGCTTGCCTTCAGTGCCAACCAGGAAATGAGGCCCTGTTGTACCCTCCAGCCATACATAGACCTGCTGCTTCTGCTGCTCATGATGATGATGATGATGACCACGGCCGGGTTGATGACCACAGAAGATGGTCCCATCTCTTCCTCTGCATCCTAGGAGGCTTACTGCTCATTAATTTATGATGAAGAGTCTGAATTAGCTGCTTCATCATGAGATGTACCATTGTATCCACTGAAAACCTCAGAAACTATAGCTTTGAGTAGGAGGAGGGGGCCTCAGAATGCAAACAGCATAGCAGCTACCATTTTAGCCGTTTAAAAACTGTGCCGTATGATGACCTTAAGTGTGTTCATGATGTTCATAGTCTTCATCACTATTTCTTTTTTCTTTTTTTAGATTTATTTTATTTTATTTATTTTATGTGCATGAGTACACTATAGCTATACAGATGGTCGTGAGGCATCACGTGTGTGGCTGCTGGGAATTGAACCCTGGCCCCGCTCGCTCCGGAGTAATTCACTGTAGCTGTCTTCAGACGCACCAGAAGAGGATGTCAGATCTCATTACGGGTGGTTGTGAGCCACAATGTGGTTGCTGGGATCTGAACTCAGGACCTTCGGAAGAGCAGTCAGCACTCTTACCCGCTGAGTCATCTCGCCAGCCCCTCATCACTATTTCTTTTCAGACTTTTTTTTTTTCATTACCCTAAAAGGTCCTAGCCATCTCCTTGTAACTCCCTCCCAGCCCTTGGCACCTAGTGACCTACTTCCTTTCTCGGCAGCTTTGCCCACTGTGGAATTCTGTAGCAATTGTCTTTCTTCTCCTGGCTTCTCTCTCTAAGCTAGTGTTCCCAAGGCTCATCTGCAGTAGGAAGGACAGTGCCTCTCTGGGCTGCTCCTTGGCCCTGGAACCCTCTGGGCTATGTCCCCTGGTGATGGCTATGATGGATTCCATGCCTTTCTGCGTGGTTTTATCTGGTTTGCCTCATGTAGCCCCTGCAGCCCCTGATGAACTCTTCATTGCTCTTGTCTGATTTGACAGTGTGGTGGTCTGAGTAAGGAATGGCTCCTATAGACTTATATTTAAATGTCTAGTCATCAGGGAGTGGCACTATTTGAAAAGGATTAGGAGGTGTGGCCTTGTTGGAGGAAAGGTGTCACTGGGAGTGGGCCTTGTGGTTTCAAAAGTCCATGTTAGGCCCAGTGATTCTCTCTTGGCTGGTGGATCAGGATATAGTTCTTAGCTATTGTTATTGATATTGTGTTATATGTGCCCCCATGTTCCTTGACATGATGAAAATGTACTACATCTCTGAAACTATAAGCAAGCCCCACCCACCGTTAAATATTTTCTCTTATATGAGTGTCCTTAGACATGATGTCTCTTCACGACCGTAGGACAGTGACTAAGACAGAGAGACAAGGGAACTTGGGGCAAAGGTCAAGTGTGTGATGTCATACAGCTGATAAAAGGTGGCTTGGATATTGAGAGGGTTTCAATCTGGCATCTGGACTGTCCTGCTTCGAGGCTTCTGGTTAGCAGTGAGGGGTATTAGATAGCAGTGTGTCTTAGGTAGGGTTTTACTGCTGTGAGCAGACACCATGACCAAGGCAATTCTTATAAAGAATAACATTTAATTGGGGCTTACAGGTCCATTATCATCAAGGTGGGAACATGGCATCGACCAGGCGAGCGTGGTGCAGGAGGAGCTGAGAGTTCTACATCTTCATCTGAAGGTTGCTAGTGGAAGACTGACTTCCAGGCAGCTAGGATGAGGGTCTTAAAGCCCATGCCCACTGTGGCACACCTACACCAACAAGGCCACACCTACTCCAACAGGGTCACACCTTTAAATAGTGCCACTCCTGGGCCGAGCATATACAAACCATCACACAGTGCTTCCCACACTCCCAGCCCACAGTGTTCAGACCCTGCTGAACCCTCCTGCAGTACACACCATCACACAGTGCGTCCCTCACTCCCAGCCCCACAGAGCTCAGGCCCCTGCTGAACCCTCCTGCAGTTTGTCAGGCACACAGCAATGCCCTTGGGTTACTCATTTTAAGGTGTGTCTGTTAGTCTTCTTGTTGTAACAACTGGGGATAAAAGCAGCTTGAGGAAGGAAGAGCTTGTTCTGGTTCGTGGTGTGAGGGCGCAGTCCAGCTTGTCAGATAAGATGGAGGCAAGAGCACCTTTGGCTGTGGGGCAGGAGTGGTGTGAAGTGGCTGGTCACACCGCATCCTCTGGCAGGAAGCTGAGTACAGCATGCTGGTGCTCAGCTCAATTTCTCCTGTTTTCCTTTTTATTCAGTTTGGCACCCTAGCCCACGGGGTAGTAGACTGCAATTGGGATGGGGGGGGGGATGTCCTTCCCCACACATAGATCTCTGGAAACACCCTCCTAGACACACCCAGAAGTGGGTCTTCTGATTCTAAAACCTCCCCGATTAAAATTTAAGATTAAAAATTAAAGTCCTCTCCTTATCAACTTGACTCTAA
Source organism: Mastomys coucha (assembly GCF_008632895.1). Classification (NCBI taxonomy): domain Eukaryota; kingdom Metazoa; phylum Chordata; class Mammalia; order Rodentia; family Muridae; genus Mastomys; species Mastomys coucha. The sequence goes on along the minus strand of NW_022196912.1, from coordinate 123,804,521 downwards.
AACATAGCAGTTTGAAATGATAACATTCTATGCCCTGGTGCCTAAATCTCCCATGCTCATCCCAACATGCAAAGTGTATTGAGTTCATTCCTGAACTTGTAAGATCTCCAAAATTACTTGAACATATTAAGTGCAGAGTTTCTTCTGAGACTCCAGCAAACTTTTAAACACGAACCTCTGTAAAATAAACAAATTACATACTTCCAATGTAGGATGATACAAAGTAAACATTTCCATTCAGAGAGGAGGGTATCAGAATAAAACAAGGAAAGATTCCATCAAAGCAAGATTGAAACCAAGCACGGCCACCACCAAACCTTTCAGCTCTCTGTCCAGCGTATGGGGCTTGTGGGAGCACTGCCCAGATCCCAGTGAGCCCAGGCAGCCCCACCCTCCCAGCTCTACTGCTTACAGCACACATAGCCCTTTGCTTGGGATGGCCACACTCTGTGCCTGTGTCCTTCCTTGGCAGATACCTCACAGCCCTGGCATCTCCATCCTGGGATTTCCACTACACCTCAGGCATCACCTTCCCAACATAATGCAGTGACCTTTGGGCCTCCACAAAGCTATCCATCGCTTGGCCTCAGTACCTTTCAGGAACCTGGATGCAAGCTTCCATGAAAGCTTCTCTCTTGCGTCTCTCATGCCTGCAAAACTGGTCACTATGTGAGCAACACTGCCAAGCTCTGCTGCCAGCCCAAGTAGTCCTCCCTGGACTGTCTTGGACCTCTGCTGCAGCTGCACTGGCGTGCCTTGGAGGCTGAGCCTGGAGACACTTCCTAAGTTGGCCATTTTAAAGCAGTGGTGGTACTATTGTGGTCCTCTGAGTTCAGACGAGTTGGAGCAGGTCTTCTCAGAGCGGCTTTCCCTTTGTCCCAGGGCTGTTTCTTTTCTGTTTTTTCCCCCATGGCTTTATAACTTAACTCAATTTAAAAAGATTTTTTCCTCCTTATCTTTTATTAAAATTTGTACACAGTATATTTTGATCACATTTTCTCCTCCTCCAGCTCCTCCCAGCTCCTCTCCCCCTCTCTACACACCCAACTTGATGTCCTTTCTCTCTTTTAAACAAAATAAAAGTCAAAACAAACAAATAAAAGATCGGGAAGACAAAAGAAAGAAAAACAAAAACGAAACAAGTTTTATTACAAAACAGAGCCACAGTGATGAAACAGCATGGTGTTGGCATAAAAGTAGACACACTGGTCAATGGAGGACAGGCTGACAGGATTGAAGACCCAGATACATCCATATACTTGCAAGCATCTGTTGGCAAAATGCCCAAAGTGCACCCTGGAGAAAAGGAACATTTCAACAAATGGTGCTGGCCAAGCTGGGTGGCTGCATGCAGAAGAATGTAATGAGATTTGTATCTATCACCCTGTACACTGCACATTCAACTCCAAATGAATCAGTGTAAGACCAGACACCAGAAGAGAAAGCATGGATTAGGTATGGACTCGTTGGCACAGGAAAAGGACTTTCTGTTCAGGACAATGATAGCACAGGCCCTAAGCACAATTACTAAGTGGGATCTCACAAAACTAAAGAGCTTCTGTTCTGCAAAGGATTTCACCATCCAACAAAGCAGGAGCCAGCAGGAGCTTCAATGGTTGCAGATTGTTTTTTTTTTTTCCTGCATCTTTCTTGACTATAACTTTAAGCTAGTTCACACCCTTTTCCTTGGCAAACTGCACATTTTCATTTCTTCCTGTTCCACTTGCTTCTGTCTCTCTGGGTAGATCTGGACATGAGCAGTCAACAGTAACCATGCCATCCATGGTCCAACACTGTATCTCCTTGAAATTGTCACTACTAAGAAACAAAGTATTTGAGTTCATACTAACAAACAAAGTTCTTAGAGTTCTTAGGACACAGGTAATACAGCCATACTTTTTGCTAGAATGTAACACAGATGGCCTCTAGACCAGGTTCTGACAGAGTCCTTGTCTCCCCATCCCCGCCCCAACACCTTAGGAGATGCCTCCCTTGTCCACTCCTGGGAGCATGGCCCTTTAAGTTCTGTTTACATCATTCTAAGGCTCCAAATTCTTCCATGGTCCTCCCACAAGCCAGTTCTGAGGGCTTATAATCACATGGTCAGGTTGATCACAGCAACAATACCACTCCTTGGCATGAGTTTTTTCTATAAACTGTTTCTCTTGTTGCTATGACAACCAAAACTTAAGGAAGAAAGAATTTACTTTGGCTCACACTTTGAAAGTGCAGTCCATAGGTAGCAGGAAATGAGTCCAGAGCAACCTGGAGCTGTGTCAGCAGGAACATGAGGCAGCTGGTCACACTGTGTTCATTGGTGGCCTGCTAGCTTTCATGGTAAAATTTCACTTCAATTACCCGTCTCTGGAAACACACCCCTGGATACACCCAGAGGTTTGCCTTCTAGGTAATTCTGTATATCATCAAGTTAGCAGCCAAGGTTAACCATCATAATGGTTATATTTCACTGGAAAAACTAGACCTCGTATTCTAGTCAACTTTCAGTTGTTGTCACAAAATATCTGAGGCTGGATAATTTATAAGTAAGAGAAGTTTATTTGGGTCATAGATCTGGAGGCCAAGGAATAGAAAGGGGCACAGCACTGGGATCTGGTAGGGGCAGATCCCATTATGATCAGCTGAGACCATCACCTGGTGAAGATGGAGAAAGCTTTGTCAGCACAGGCTTGTCATTCGTTTTATAAAGCCACCAAAAGTATCATGGGAGCCCCACTATGATGGCCTGATCTAACTCTAATCATCCCCCAAAAGTTCTGGTCCAATGCCTTCATCAGATGCGTGCGTTTGAGGATTGGGTTCCTACCTATGACATTTGGGGAACGCATTTGACCATAAAACCTGCTTGTAAGAACCCAGATGAATCAAATGTAAAATAAAAATAAAATGTATTGTAAAATCAGAAAAGGAAGAGACATAGAAAATGGTAAGATGTGGAAAATGTAAGAGAAAAGTAACTGTGATGTAATTTTAGGGAACGGTGTGGCCATGTCAGAAAAGCACATGAACATCACCTGGAAAAATGGTGACCTTTTAAAAGATTTACTGTTATTTATCTGTATGTGTGTGTGAGTACACACCATGTGTATGCCACCCCCAAGGAGGCTGGAAGAGGGTGTTAGAATTCCTGGAGCTGGAGTTGCAGATGGTTGTGAACTGCTGGATGTGGCTGTTGGAAACTAAACTTGGGTCTTCTGGAGACAGCAAGCACTCTTAACTTCTGAGCCACGTCTCTCCAGCCCTGAAGAACAGTGGTTTTTAGCGACCCAACAAATCCATTTTAATGTCGATGCATCAAACTTGCCTGCTATCCAAGCAGCCTTGTCAGGGTTTCTGTGTTGGCAGGTCCATCTTCAGAAGCCCGATTTCCCGGGGAGGAAGGTGCTCATGAGAGAGCTTCTCCCAACCACAGAGTTCAGAAAAGAGAAACGTGGCACCCAATGGGGATTTTCAGCTTCTGGATTCCAAGGACCTTGCTCAATGCATGTCTAAGTTTCAAGCCATGAAATTCTCCCATGACCCTCTGAGGCAGATGTTTCCAGTTTCATTGCATAGTTGAGATTCCATGGCAAGATGCTCACCCCACTAACACAGAGGCCGCAACCCACACCCAGCATCTTGACTCTTCAGCCTTGTGTTAAAAGTTACCCCACAGCTTTGTAGCTTCCTCACTGCATGAAGCAGGTATACTCATCTGTCCCCATCACTCAAAGTTAACTGCTCAAAGTCCGTCTACAGTCTACCCAGAGGTCTTAGATTCATTTGTTGTTGCTGTGATAAAAACACTCTGATAAAAGTATAGTGAGAAATTTGTGGGTTTTTTTTAACATAGAAATATTATGGGAATATGTTTTTATTTTAATCCCAGGTGTGGGATGTGGGGTCGCTTTAGATTATCCACAGCAGTTGATTATGATTTGTCTTGTGCTCTAGCAGGGGTGTGATTTTAACAACTGCAGATAGTTTCTGCAAGTATGTGACACTCGAAATTCTGGGGACTCTTGAAAGCTTATATAAATGTGTACTGGCTGGTTTTGTGTGTCAATTTGACACAAGCTGGAGTTATCACAGAGAAGGGAGCTTCAGTTGTGGAAGTGCCTCCATGAGATCCAGCTGTGGGGCA
>NW_022196912.1:123783433-123799897 GCF_008632895.1 Mastomys coucha | reverse complement strand
CTCCTTCCCCTCCTCGTCCTCCCCCACCTCTTCCTCCTCCTCCTCCTCTTTATGCTGCTGCTGGTAGTGCTCTCCTCTTGCTGCTGTTGTGGTTTGTCAAGTAGTCACATGCAAAGTGATTAGAAGAAGAAATTGGATATTCTGTCAGCAAAGATCAAACTTGCCCCAAGAAACTTGACACTCCTAATCTACAGGAAGTAGTTTAGTGATATTGGTGCCTCCTTTCCCCTCTAGCCTTCCTTCCTTCTTTCCTACCTACTGTTGGGGAGTTGGAAGGGTGGAATAAGAATGAAGAGGGGAGGTAGAAAAGGAAACCTACAAACTAGCCAAAACTCAGCTACACAAGAGTAACTTAAGAAGGGGTTTATTGTAGCTCATCATAGTTTGTCCTGGTTTTCTTTCTGTTGCTATGATAAAAACCATGACCAAAAACAACTTGGGAGAAAAGGGTTTGTTTTGTTCACACCTCCCGATTATAGTCCACCATTGAGAGAAGTTAAGGCAGGAGCGCAAACAAAAACAGAGTCGGGAACCATGGAGGGATACTGCTTACTCCCTTGTTCTCCAAGGCTTGCTCAGTTTACTTTCTTATACAACTCAAGATCACTTGCCCAGATAGGCTGGGTGCTTTATGTCAATCAATCATTAACCAAGAAAAGGTCCCACAAATTTGCCTACAGGACAATCTAATGGACGTATTGAAATTCCCTCTTTCCAGATGATCCCAGCTTGTGTCAGGTTGATAAACAAGAATAACAAAACCTAACCAACACATGGTTCAAGATACAGTGCCTTATGGCAGGGAACTAAAGGCAACAGGAGCATTAAGCATCTAGTCACATTGCATCCACAGCCTAGAAGCAGAGAGAGATGCATTCTCAGCTCCATTTCTCTACCTCATACAGTTCAGGATCTTCTGCCCAGAGGATGAGTTCACTCACAGTCAAGACAAGACTTCCTACATTAATTAACTCAATCAAAACAATTCCTCAGAGGCCTATCTCCCCCTGTGATTCTGGATTAATTGTCAAGTTGAGAACTAAGGCTAACCATTATGTAGGGGGAATGCTTATGGTAGTCAAGACCAATTCATTTCTTGTTAAAGCTACTAAAATAGATCCCTCCCCTCAATTTCCTTTTCAGACTTGAATTGTAGCTTGCATATTCTTTCCAGATGGAGAAGACAGTTGCACACTTGGAAAATGCACAGGAACATATTTTACACCTAGCTAAACTGACACTACGAATCTAAAGAAACACAAGAACTCAGGAAATGGTGGTTCATATAAGAATTTTATCCAACTCGGGGCTGAAAGACAAGAATCAGCTTCAAACATTGAATCCATAGAACTCCAAAGTTAAGGCATATTGTGAAGGAAACTTTACAGGGAAGGGAGAAAGTGGACTATGCAGAATGGAACTGAGAATGGCAGAGAGCACCCTTCAAGGTGATAGCTAGTTCTGTGGCACCAGTAGAGTAATGACCAGCTTGGGTCATGAAATCCTGTGGCCAGCACAGGAATGAGGTGTGTGCAGAAGCTCTGTGTCACACAGCGGGCTGTAAGGGTATAAATTCATGTAACCTATTTTCTGGGTGGTATCATTTCTCAGGGAAGATAGCCCTGGTTGAGAGGGAGGTACTGGACGGTTGGAGAATTGGAGTGGGTGAAACAGTCCTCTCTTTGGCTACAAGTATCAAACTTATTGTCTGTTTTCCCACCAAGTTAATTATTCCCAAAATTACTTCTTTGCTTTATTCAAGTTCCCTTGGCATATCTTCAGATTCCTATACTCATCACATGTATATGTTCATTTGCTTATTTTTAGAAACCCACCCTGTCTTCTTTATATGGGTCATTTGTAGCTATCTTGTATTCTGACTTGACTAATTCTACTGTCTTGAGAGTTTAGGCCTAAACTCTATTTTGTTTTCCTACTAATGCCCGCACCTATACCCCTCTGCATGGGGACCAATCTATATAAAGCTATCTCTTCAGCTCTTAGAACTGTGGGGTTTCTGCAGTTCATGCTAGCAAGGGGTTTGTTGTCTTCAAGGGCCCTGACTCACTCCAGGAGTCCTAGGTACAGCTTTCCTGAAGCTGGGGACTCAGTGTCAGAGCTGGTCCTCTGTTTCCATGTATGTATGTATGTATGTATGATTCTGTTTGTAGCTCACTGTTGTTTCTTTTCTGTGGTGTATAAAGAAACTCTTCATGGGGTACTCAATTCTGGAAAACCCAGTTCAAAGTACTTTTGTTGTGGTAAATATTAATTGGGGGTTTCTATCCACCTTTTAATCATTCAGTCCCCAAATAAAAGACATAAAACCTTTATATTTATAATAAAACTTAAAGTGTTAGAGCTGGGCAGATAGCAACCCTCTATGATATTTCATCTACTTTCATCAATAACCCTGTTGTGTAACTTGTCATACATGGTCTGCTCTTGCTCCGATTGGCCAGCCCTCCTGGCCTTGTGTTCATTATTCACCTACCCCATGACATCTTCTCCTCTCTTCACCTCTCTGCTCTCCTCCTTGTGGTCTGCACATCATCACTTGGTGTACCTGAAGATTTCCTTGTCCTTAATTTAGCATTATTTAATAAGGCCAATATTTAGCATTACAACATATAGTAACAAACCAAACCTCAACATATATTTCACACACACATATATATATATATATATATTGTGTGTGTGTGTGTGACTGTGTGTGTGTGTCTGTGTAAGGTGGCAGGAAGATGGTGTCGAAGTACTTGCAGTTAAAGTACAGGCATTTGTGAGCCACCTGGTGCTGGGATGCAACTCTGATCCTCATCCACAGAGTAACAAGAGTTCGTAACCACCAAGCCAGCTCTCCAGTTCCTTTGCTCTTCTCTCAGATTCAGAATTTTGTGGCTTTGCATATTCTGATTCTTACAGTGGGGAGAGATGCAGCTTGGTTTTCTCTGAGTAGCTTTCAGCACCTTAGTATCCTGGACCGAAAGCTCCCTGCTGCCTTCCCTCTTGGTGTAAACAAACAAAGCAAGCTTCTGTCCAGAGCATCTGTCCACCAGGGCTAGGATCCTGCTCGCAGTCCCTCTCCTAGCACCTGCCACCTTTCTGTGTCCCTGCCTCAGGCACCACGGCTTTTTCCCTTGCAACAGCCCTGATTGTTCTTGGCCCTGCTCAAGCCCCTGCTCCTTAATGGGGCTGCTGGCAGCCTGGCAGCCTGGCAGCCGGCTCCCTGCTTCGGTGGCATATCTCTTGTGACTTCCACTTAGCTCAGGACCCCACTAAAGGCTGATGAAAGTTTTGTTGTCTTCAGGATAACAGAGTTCAGAGTGACTAAGAGAGTTTCCCGTTCCTTCAGTTCCTCCCTCCTAAGCTGCCTTTTGGCATTCTCAGCAGGAGCCACAGCTGACTGCAGTGGCTGTGCCTTGGGAAGGCAATCAAGCCAGGATGGAGGAGGCCTGGTGATGTGGGAAGTGTGTTGGCCAGTGGTGGAGGCTGCATTCCTAAGAGAGTTCTTTTGGGGATGCTGCTCCAGAGAGAACTGGGATTGAGGGGGAGAGAAAGGAATGCTCCTTCAGGAATGAACTGCGGTTTCTTGGGGCAAGGTCAGACAGAGCCAACCTCTGCTTTTCTGGAAGCCACCAAGGGACCCATCCAAAGGGAAGAGACTGTGTGTATCAGCTTTGTATGGTCTGGAACCCAATAACATAGAATTCAGTCTCCATTTTGACATCTTGGGGACAAACTATTACTTCACCATGCCCGGTCCCTTGCCTATCACTGCACACTTCTGCTCCTTGGTGAAGGCTGGGCTTGGGGGTGTCCCAAGAAGACTAGACAGTCAAAGGGACCAGTGCTGGCTAGTTTTATGTCGAGTTGACTTAAGCTAGAGTTATCTGAAAGAAAAGAAACTTAATTGAAAAACTGTCTTCCTAAGATCAGGCTGTGGACCCTTTCTTAATTAGTGACTGATGGGGAGGGCTCAGCCTATTTTGGGCAGGGTGGGCTGGTGGTTCTATAAGAAAGCAGACTGAGCAAGCCATGGGAAGCAAGCCAGTAAGCAGCATCCTCCATGGCCTCGGCATCAGCTCCTGCCTCCAGGTTCCTGCCCTGTGTGAGTTCCTGCCCTGACTTCCTTTGGTGGTGAAGAGTGATATAGAAATGTGAGTGGAATAAACCCTTTCCTCGACAACTTGCTTTTGTTGTGGTGGTCTCGTCAATCCAATAGAAATGCTAGCTAAGACAATGCTTCTCCCTTTATGCTTTTACTGCTCTCCCCTTTTCTGTTCAGCTGGAGGGTTGACACGGGTGGTGACATGGACCGTGCTTCATGGCTTCTGGAAGTCCACTGGTCTGATATCTTTTCCTTTTTCTCTGTCTGAGGTCTATTTCATCCTGGGCTGCTCACACCAAGCTCATCTCTGGGGTTAGGCATTGTCTTGTGGAATGGGCCCTTCCCTTTAAGCGGCTGTGGTGTTTCAGGGTGACTGAAAGTTGAAGAGTCATCTCCTTTAGACCAGCCTGATGGACAATAAAGGAATCTGATCCCAGAGTCCCAGGAAGATGCTCAGGAGTGGGTTTCCCTGTTCTCCTGGATCATTGACTGGTGTTCAGTCTTCTAGTCTACTAGTCTTCAGGACAGTAGGAGCAGAGATGTTGAAAGGGGGTTCAGAAGCCCTGTGAATACATATAGTGAATGACCACACCAGGAATGCTTGTCAGTTGGCAGATCAACTTTACTTAGGGTGACTGAAGGCTTAAAAGTTTTGTGGGACTAAGGGCAGGGAGAGCCAGGATAGGCAAAGGTCATTGCCTGGGGGCTTAGGGTACCTGGAATGCCTCATTAGCATGGAGAAGCATTTCAGGAATCTCAGGTGCTAGCTGAACAGGTTTAATCAGGAGAAAGGAAATTGATCCTATAAACCAACAAAGGCCATGTGATATTCCTCAAGTAGAGGCACATGTGGGGGCTTAGAACACCCCAGTAAAGGTCAGAGAAGGAGAAAACTTGCTAACAAAGGAATTTCCCATATTGCACTAAGCTTGGAGGCTGTTTGGTCTTAGTGGACTTCGACCTTAATTAGCAGGGTTTTCCCACACAGGAGAAGGTTATCTTGAGATGTATTTTCTTGTACCAACAGCAGGTAGCTCTTTGTACAGTGGCCACAATGGAGTAGGGCACGAGAATTGATTAAATACTTTTTGGCAACTATAGACTAAATGGAAGTCTGGTCTTTACATCCTCCAGCTCATGGCCACCTGTGTGCCTGTGGGTCTGTAGCTATGCACTAGAGTCTGGTTGAGTAGTAGGCACATAGCCAAAGACAATGACTGTCTCTCAGCACACTTCTAAGCTCCATGCTTGATGGTTGACAAATCTGTTCTTGTTCAGGCCCAGTGAAGGCAACCAAAGCTTCCGTGTTGTCACAATTGCAATGTCTGTGTCGTGTCCAGGAAGCAGCACTCTACAGCCCTTCTCCTTACTTTGCAGCATTCTTCCCTCCCCTCCTTCTGGGACTTCCCTTGTACCTTAGAAGAGGTATGTACATGACTATTTAGGGTTGAGCATTCAGTTATCACTGGTCTTGGTTGTAGAGGTCCTGTATCACATTGACATTTCCTCTAACTTTATTTTGTGAGAGCAATTTTAAGAACTGAGCTGTTGGGTCTTGTCTGAGGCATCTCCTCCATGGGTGGGCATGACCCTCTGCTTTCCCCTTTATTCCCTCAATATGTCTAATTGCATTATTTGGTTCTCAAATGTACATCCAACCTTCCATTTGTTAAAAAACCCACTAGGCCATGGCATAAGACTTTCTATATTTTATTGGGCTCAATATGCTTACATTTCCCAGAGCATACTTGTAGCTACATTCCTGAGGAATCTACCCCATTGTTTCTCTAATGTCAGCATGAGGGTTGGTTTTAATCCTCATGGTGACACAATGCATAATCACTTGATAAGACAGTATCAATCAGAGTGTGTCTAGATCATATTGGCCATGTCTTGGGAGCAGAGGGGGTGCTGTCTTGATTGTATTTATTGATGTTGAAAGACTCAGCCCACTGTAGGCATACCATTCCCTAGGCTTGGGTTCCAAACTGTATGTAAAAGTGGAGAGACTGAACTGATCAGTAGCATGAAATTCATTCAGTCTCTCTTTGCTTTCATGGTATGACTAGTTTCTGACTTGATTCTCTGCCTTTATAGACTGGAACCTGGAATTGCAGGCTGAGATAGACCATTTCTCTCCCCAAGATCTTTTTGTTGGGTATTTATCACAGCAGCACAAACAAAACTAGGACAGCGCCTGGCTCCAGCCTCCAAGCTCAAGACTAGAACTATGTTCCTCTTCAGCTTTCAAGAAAAACTTGCAAAAGATGGATGTTGTTTCTTTCTCAAAGGATGGATGGAATTGTCCAGTTAAGTATGTGGGCTTAGGATTATCTCAACGAAGTGGTTTTTAAGTACAAATTCAATTTCAATAGACATGAAGTTGCTGCCCTGCTCTTACAATCTGTTCCTTATTCTGTTAAAAGGTTTATTTTTATTTTGTGTGTATGTTTCTCCACCTGTGTGCATTATATGCAAAGGCCAGAAGAGGGTGTCAGATCCCCTGGAACTGAGTTACAGCTGTGAGCCACCATGTAGGAATTGAACTTGGATTCTCTACAAGAATAGCCAGTACCCTTGACTGCTGAGTCACCTCACCAGACTTCAGTCTGTTTACTCTTGCATGCATGAGGTGGTTTGCATCTGTCATTGTCCCCATTTCATCTGGATTATAAAGTTGCTCCTGAGTTTGGTGATGTGTTCCTTCTCTTCGTTTCTGGAGCACACTGCCAAGGGCTTTCCACTTTGATTCATCTTTTTACCACCTCTCCTCTGTTTTCATTGACCTTTCCTTTCATCCCTCCCTGTCACTGATTTATTAGTATCTCTCCTAGTCCTGTTTTTTTGATGAGGTTAATATTGATTTTCTCCTCCTTTTCTTTTTTTTATAAACAGGAAGTGAGGGTCTGAGAAATTTTCTGTTTTTTTTTTTTTTTTTTTTTTTTTTTTTTGAGTAATTGTGCTCTATATTCTATTCAGTACAGTTCCAGCTACCTTACACAGTACTTTATTTCCATTTATTGAAAAGTCCGTCCTAATACTGGATTTTTTCCCTTTGGTCCATAAGTTACTTAGAAAGTTGTTACTCAGTTTCCAAATATTAGAGGAATTTTCAGATATTTTTCAGGTATTCTTTTTTCCTTTATTTCTTTTTATTTTCATTTTTTAAAAAACAAAAACAACCTCACAGCATCTATTGTCACCTGATAACACCACTAAAACAATATGAACAAATGTAGTAAAGTGTACTCCTAGTAGAAGACACCTTGAAAAATATTGAACTGCCTTCTCAGCTTCTCCCATGCTTGTCCATTTCTAGTTGGAAACACTAGAGTAGAGTAATATTATCTCCTTTTAACATGATCTAACTCAGTTGTTTTCTTGACTTTGCTTTAGAATGATTCTCTTCTGCATCATCTCCTATGAGGCTCAAGTACTCACCCAAGCCAGCAATACAACCCTCTATCCTTATAGTCATGTGCTCAGTCATGCACACCTGAATTCCAGATCTATTTTTGCAAGTATCTGAAGATGAGGTTGATGGGCTGCACCATCACCTTCTGCACCTTTTGGTCCTGGCCTCATATACCATGGTAGAAGCCACAAAGATCACATGAATAGGAAGTTTCATTTTGTTTTGAGATGGGATCTCATTGTGTAGTCTTGGCTAGCTTGGAACTCTGGCACTCAGTGTTATAAACCAGTTGCCCTCAAATTCAAAGAGATCTATTTAGTCCCTCCTCCTGAGTTTTGGGATCAAAAGTATGTGCCACCATGCCTGACATCACATTCATTTTTTAATTTAGTATCACAATGCTTAAAAAAAAATCCTTTGCTCTAGGCGGTGGTGGTGCACACCTTTAATCCCAGCACTTGGGAGGCAGAGGCAGGCAGATTTCTGAGTTCGAGGTCAACCTGGTCTACAGAGTGAGTTCCAGGACAGCCAGGGCTACACAGAGAAACCCTGTCTCAAAAAACAAACCAAGAAAAAAAAATCCCTTGTGTGATTTGAATCCTGGTAAATTGTATTTGATTTATTTTCCATAGAATAAATCTTTTATTCATAGTATTTATATGACATTGTAAACAGAAGAAATCATGCTGGTTAGTTTTAACTATCAACTTTACACAATCCAGAATCATGGAAAGGGGGGTTTCAATAAGAAATCATGTAGATCTTGGCCTGAGGGCATGTCAGTGGAGAATTACCTTTATTGTTGATAGAAGTGAGAAGATTCAGCCCACTGAGATTCACCATTCCCTAGGTAGGGTATGGTGAGTTGAATAGGAATGGTGCCCATAGATTCGGGTGTTTGAATGCTTGGCCCGTAGGGAGTGGCACTATTAGGAGGTGTGGTCTTGTTGGAGGAAGTGTGGCATTGTGAAGGTGGGCTTTGAGGTCTCCTAAGCTCAAGCTATGCCCAATGTAGCACAAAGTCTTCTGCTATCTGTGGATCAAGATGTAGAATGCTTGGCACACTGCCATGCTTCCTGCCATGATGATAACGGACTAAACCTCTGAAACTGTAAGCCAGTCCCCAATGAAATGTTTTCCTTTGTAAGAGTTGCCTTGGTTGTGATGTCTCTTCACAGCAATGAACCCCTAACTAAGCTATAGGGGTTTCTGAACTTTGGGAGGGCTGGAGAAGGCTGGCGGAGAGTAGAAGCAAGCAGGCAAGGATGTGTTAATTCTCTCCGCTCTTTACTATAGATGTGACTTCCTGCCTTGACTTCCCCCAAATGATGGACTCTAGCTTGGAATTGTGAGCCAGGTAACCCTTTCCTCCTCATGCTGATTTTGCCAGGGTATTTTATCACCTCGACAAAACGAAACTGGAAGGAACATCTTCTGCTGTATTTGACATGTCATGTTAGGAATCTCAGGCCAGGTCAAGCTGACAGTATGAATCAAAGCTTCTGGATCCTCACCAGTTTTCCTTCCACACCTTCCACAGTTACAAGGAGAGCTGACATCTCAGCTCCAACCACAGGTTAGTCCACCTGCTTTCAGTCCATGCCAGACGTGTCACAGCTCTTTTATCAGTGGTGCGAACAATTCAGGTTGCTCTCTCTGCTTGACAGCTGGCTGGCTTCTCACTGCTAAGTGATTCCCTTGATCTATATTACTTCTCTTCTTTGTTCTGAATCTATACTGTCTGATGAGGTAGCTGCTTCAGTCTTCCTACAGCTACAGTTAGCACTGCGCATGGTTTCAATCCCTTCATTCTTACTCTTTCCACGTTTCATTATTTTATTTTTTCAGATAAGATCTTATTTTTGTAGCCCATGCTAGCCTTGAATTATCTGTTCTCTTGCTTCAACCTCCTGATACTAGAATTTTATAAAGACAACCATGCCCAGCTGTGTTTATGTCTTTATCTTTTCCCCCAATGTAATATTTGTACTAATATTTCAGAATTTCACACAATGCTCACACTAGCCTCTAATCCTCCCTTGTCCATCCTCTTGCCCTTGCACCACCCCTCCCCAAAAAGGAAAAACACACCAAGTCCAATTTGTGTTGCCCATATACTCACTAGAGCATGGTCAAACTCTTAGTGGCCAGCCTCTTAGAGAAATCTGAGTCCTTCTCCACCCCAACTCCCACCCTCATCAACTGTGAAGACCTACACTCTTTCTTGAAAGCTTCCTGTCTGAACTTCTGTTTTTCTGGGGGGAGAGCAGCCAGGGAGAGGTGGTCCCAGAAGCCTTTAGCGTCTCCCATTCCCTGTTAGGAGTCTGCAGTCATCAACACCAGTGCAAAGGAAGCTTTTCTACCCCAGAAGCTGGTGGCATCACAGATCAGGCACTTCCACACGGGGTTCCAGCATCAGCACAGACCAAGGAGATCCACCCAGCTTCCAGTGGCAGCATGGAACACAGACCTCAACATGGGTTGACAGCAAAATGGACCATGGACCTCAACACCACCTGGGGTGGCAGCACAGATCATAAACACCAACATGGCTTCTGTTGACAACACAGACCATGAAGGTCTTTTGAGGAAAATAATCTAGAGAAGGAACTGTTCTTTATCTCAGATAGCTTGTTGTTGCTCAGTGCCACGGACCGGGTTTCATGTGGGGACCCCTTATTCCACGGGGTGATGAAAGTTCTGGCCAGGTGGGCAAGGGGTTCGGCGCATGTGACAAACAGAAACACACAAAGAAGCGTGGTATCTGAATGTATTTTCACAAAATAAGAATCAGGCTTATATAGTATACAGAAACAGGGCAAATGTCAGAGATCACGCAGGCAGGTAGCAGTCACTTCAAAGACAGTAGATCAAACAGCCAGGTGTAAATGATTCCTTCGGAAGTGCTCTTCCTCACTGGGCTACCTTAGCAGCCCTAAGCAAACACCCAACTATCTAATTCTTCTAGGTTGTCAGAAGTATGCACCAGGGGGTCTCCTTCTAGCTAACCTCTCATGAATAATACTTTACTTTAGCCCTGGGAGTGATTCCTGGGAGCATTCGTGATAGATTCCCCATTTGCTAGGGATCGACCAGACCAACTTCTCTCTAATATGTGAAATAGTTTGCCATTTGTTGTCAGTAAACTTTAATGCCTGGTCTTTTTCCCTCTCTGGAGACAATCTGTCTGAATAGGAAACATCCTTGAGAAATTCCAGACTGAGAATCAGCTCAGCACAGATTAGGATTAGTTGGAACATTGTGGGGGCCGGGAAACATTGTTCAATTTAGTTTGGCTATAACGAAATACTTCTTAGGACACCTTTATGCCTGAATAAAGAAAGCATGCAGATCTCTCCACAGACTTTAGCAGAGATCAATCTGGAACACATCTGAGTTAGGAGATGTCAGCGACTGGCCACCTCAGGAGACTGGCTCACTGTGAAGGGTGCGCCTCAGGTCTATGAACAGGTTTTTTTAGACCTGTCCTGCAGACACAACTGAAGTAGACGAGTGGGCGTGGCAGCTCAGAGTCAGGGTGATTGTGCAATTGGGCAGCGTGTTAGGGGCAGGACCTGTGCAAGCTCCTGGTGCTGTGCATCACCCTGCCCTTGGCACCGGCTGCCCTGCCCTGGGTACAACTATGTTTACAACCCATGGGAAGTGCCTCTGCTCTGTGCTCTTCTTCCCCCAGCAGAGTAAGCAGCCACAGTGGCAGTTCCAAGCTACAAAGGGGTAAAGTGGTGGCCCGGTGGTGGCCTGAGCCTCCCAATGGCCAAAGGACTGGCCCTACTTAGCAACAAGTTCCTGTGTCCACCACTGCCACATTCCTATACCTGTCACTGCCTCAGAGTCCATCTCTTCTTTATTTTATGTGTGGGAGTATTTTTCCTACATACATGTCTATCTACCACGTGAGAGCCTAGTGCCCAAGGAAAGCAGAAGAGAGTGCTGGATCCCATGGCATTGGAGTTACAGGGATTTGTCAGCTACTGTTTGGGTACTAGGAACCACACCCGTGTCCTGTACAAGAGCAGTCAGTGTATTTAGTGACTGAGTCACCTCTTGAGACCTTGCCCTCATCTTGGTTTAGATAGCACATAGATGTTATATTATTTAATATGATGAGCACTGTCCTTCACTTAAGATATTTGAAACATTTATGTTTAATAGGAATATTGATATAATTACATTTAATCTACAACTTTGTATGTACACCCTATTATTTTTAGTTCCTATATTATTTGTTCCTGGTGTTTTCTGGATAACTTGGACAATTTCTGTTGTTTTAGTTTATATCATTGGTTTTCATAAAGTTTCTTTAGAGCTTTTATCCTGGATTCACCAACTGATACTAGGCAACATTTCCTACAGTGTGACAAGCTAACCAATCTGTTTCCATTTCTGTCTTCCTAGCTTTTTGTCTCTACCCAGTTTTATTATTGTTTTGGTTTGTGGAGATTTTCACAAATGTATTTTGGTCATATTCATCTCTTCCCCCACAATCTTCCCTGACCCACTCCCTTCACTATCTACCCTACCTTGCATCCTCTTGATTTAGTTTGTCTTGCCCAAATATTCTTGGATGTATGGTCTTCTACCAGAGTGTGTTGACTTACCGGGGTCTACACTAGCAGAGAAATGTGTCTCTCCCTATCTCAGCAGCTGACAGTTGCCAATAGCTCCACGGTTAGGAGGAGAACTGGATGCCCCGCTCCCTCTCCATGCCAGGACTTGGGCTGGACACATGCTGTTGTCACCACTGTAGTTGGGATGTGCAGCCACCTGCTGTGTCTAGAAGATAAAGTTTCCTTGTATTCATCCACTGCCTCTAGCTCTTATACTCGTCCTGCCTTCTCGTCAGCCAGGATCTCTGAGCTTTGGGTGTGACATAGGCATTGCCTTTAGGGCCCAGCATTTTGCATTTCTACCTGTGATATTTTAATTACTTAATTCTTCGATAACTTCATGCATGCATATACTGGTTGCTTTTATACTGTCCTTTAAAAGAATCTTCCTCCTACCTCTGCCTCTCAGTCTTCTCCTCCCTACCATCCTCCTCACACACGTCTTTTGTTATGCAACTCAGTGAGTTTAAGCAAGCTTACTTGTGTCCTGGGTTAACACAGCCAGGCCAAGCATGAACTCACAACAGTTGTGTGTGCTTGTCCTGGGCCTGCATAAGACTGGGTTTGTCAACCTTCTGCCTATGTACTGAACACACATTACATTGTTGCTACACGTGCTTGAAATAACCATCCTTTTAAAGATGTATGGAGGTCAGAGGACAACCCATGGGAGTGAATTCTCTCTTTGTACCATGTGGGTCCCAGGGATTGGACAAAGACCGTCAGCCTTGGCAGCAAGCACCTTTACCACTGAGCCCTTTCATCAACCCTTAAGGACTTTTTAGCATAAGATATAAATATCCTTTATATTTGTTATTTCTCCTACTTTTCATTTTTTTCATGTACAACCAAATTTGTCTGTTATTCGCCTTCTGCTCAAATGACTAACTTTATCTCCCATCTTTTTTTCTGAATGTTCTGCTGCTGATAGATCTCTTCAGCTTTTACATGTCTGGAAAGTCTCATTTTTGCCTTCACTTTAGAAGTTGATTTCCTCTGGAGCAAGAATTCTGGAGTGTTGTGCTCTCAGACATGTGGTGTGGTCCTCGGGTGTGTGTGACTTCTGGTGAGAATTCGGCGGTCCCTTACATTTACTGTTGTCTCTGGTATGTCTCTCCTTTCCTCCTTGCTGGCTTGTCTTTAGTTAAATATCTCTTTATCATATCACTTTGTTATGATATACCGTGGTTCCCTTTCTTCGTGTTTCTGGTGTTTGGGAATTTCTTGTACCTGTGTATTTATAGTTTTCAACAAATTCGGAGACATTTCAACTGTGATTTTTTCAAATATTTCTGTCCTCACCTATTTCTTATTCAGGGACTCTAAAGCCGTGTCAAGAGAGCGTGGCCGTGTGCCCCTCTGCTTACTAGTGCTTGCTCAGCCTCCTCACATGCTCTCAGCCTCCTCACATGCTTCCTTCGTTCTGCTATTTGGTTGCTTTGCCTATGGGTGCTCTTCTTAGAATTCTATCATACTCAGTATGATACTAACACTACACCTTAAAGAAAAAACCCCAACTCTATTGGGCCGACTGGAGAGACATCTTGCTGGTTAAAAGTGCACAGTACTCTTGCAGCAGACCCAAGTTCAGTTCCTAGTGCCACATTCCCAAGCTCACATCTTGTAACTCTAGGGGCCCTAAAACCCACATTCACACACCCCTTCTACACACACACACACACACACACACACACACACACTTCAAAAATGAAATAAAATAATCTTTTTAAAACGTCTCTACCAATTCAACTCATGTCTCCTTAAGCATCGTTTCCCTGGATTATGTGTCACGTTTCCCTCTCCTTTGCGTGTTTCCTTAAGGCTTTTTAAAAACAGATGCCAAGCTGATACATTTTATTTTTGATGTTTCATCTTTCTGTGCCTATTGCTGACCTTTGACTCCAGAAGTTCTATGTTAGCTGTGAACAGCTTGATCTGTCCAAGGCTCATGTTTAGCCTGCAGCAGGTAGGAACAGCTGGATGGTGGAAAACTTGTTTAACTCTCTAGATAAGTGGCTACAACTTGCCTAATGCTACGTTCCCTTAATACAGTTCCTCAGGTTGTGGTGATCCCCCAACCATTAACTAGGCTCTATTTCATAACTGTAATTTTTGCTACTGTTATGAATCATAAATATGTGTTTTCCAATGGACTTAGATAACATCTGTGAAAGTGACTTCACAGAGATAGCACCCTGCAGGTTGAGATCCACTCCTCTGAAGTGTCCTGCATGTGTTACAAGGCTGTTTCAGGAGCTGTCTGGGATCCGAAGGAGATCCTGTTTATTGCTTTTCTTATTACTGAATTAAAGGGAGGAAAGGTTGATTTCGGCTTGTGATTGAAAGGCTCTGTCTGTGGCGCCTGCCCCGTGCTGTTGTGTGAAATGTCATGGGGATGAGGCTGGCAGCACATGGTTGAGTTTCCTTATCTATGGCAGACAGAAACCACAGAGAGACAAGAAGGGGCCAGGGACCATGTATAGCCCTCAAGGACACACCTGCCCCTAGTGACCTGCTCCTTCCTTCAAGGTTCTACCTCTGAAGGATACAAAATTTGACAAATAGTGTCATCAGCTGAAGACTAAGTCCTAATGCATGAGTTTGTGGAGGACATTCATGCTGAACCCATACCCGCGCCTGTCTGGGATCAAGTGAGTGCCAATCAGTGCTAAGCCAAGGTCTTGAGGGAGTCACTAGACAATGGCAGTGTCCCGGATGTCTTTGGGTCCTCAGTTGTGCCTGTTTTCTTGAGGTGGATCTCTAGACTCTGTGGGTCTACCTTACCACAGAGCCTGGAGGTTCTCTCTAGGTGGTGAGCTGGACAGCTTACAGGGCTTGCTTCTTCCTATCTCTCCAGGATCCCTGTGATGTAATGATGCTCAGTGCTTCTGTCTGTCTGTCTGTCTGTCTGTCTGTCTATTCTGTGCTTGTGCATCATGGTCAGAAGTAGAAACGGTGGCTGATGAGATGGCTCTGTTGTTTAAGTGCTCCTTATACAAGCAGGAGAACCTAGACTTGGTCTCCAAGACCCATGTTTTAAGATAATATCAGTCCTAGCAGCACATGCTGCAATCCCAGTGCTGGGAAGATGCAGACAGGATCAATCGCTTGCAACTCCAGAGATGGAGAGATGGAGACAGGATCAATCGCTTGCAACCCCAGAGCTGGGGAAATGCAGACAGGATCAATCGCTTGCAACTCCAGAGATGGAGAGATGGAGACAGGATCAATCGCTTGCAACCCCAGAGCTGGGGAGACGGAGACAGGCTGATCCTTGGGGCTTACTGGATGTCAACCCAATAACTGAGTCCAGCTAAAAGTGAGAGCCCTGTCTCGAAGAGTAAGGTGTACAGCATCTGGGGATGACATCTGAAGCAGACTGCTAGCCTCCCTGTGCGCACACATGTGTATCCTTACACATGGGCACTCTCACACATGAAATGCACACATAGACACATGCACAAGAGAAATTCTGTGTACACATTTTTGTCATAAGAGATTTGAATGCTACCACCATAACCATTTAACATTTTAATCTTTCTGATGTGTGAACATATATGCATGGCAGAGGTATGTGCGTGCAGGTACACATGTCACACACAGCAGCCAGAGGAGGATGCTCATGGTCCTTCTCCAGGACTCCCCACCCCCTCCTTTGAGGAAGGGTCACTCTTGGAACATAGGGCATGAGTTTTCTTGGCTAGGCTGCCAGCCAGAGAGCCCCATCTTCCCACTTCGGCCCCACTCTGTGCTGGGCATGGGTAGGGCCGTGCTCAGCCTTGACAAAGGTTCTGGAATCAGACTCTGGTCCTCAGGCTTTTGACAGAAATGCTTTTAACAGCTAAGCCATCTCTCCAATGTCCTCAACAGTTTTAAGGGTACAGATCCTTTGTAAATGGTATAGTTGGGAAAGGAGCAAGGAGTGGATCTCAGTCTGGGAAGACTTCTGTCATTAGAGTCCATGAAGGTGGTCTGAGACGTCTCAGAGGAAGTGTGAGGTGCTTGGCTGGAATCTCAGGGAGTCAGGGGTGAGGCTGACCTACCTGCTACTGATGGTGTGCTTCGTGTCTCCACTTCTCTTGTCTTTTTCCACATTGGCTTCCTGTACAAAACCAAGTGCCCCAGCTGGCTTGTCACTGCAGAAAGTACCAAGCCAAGAACACAGGGAAACTGGGTAGTGGTGGCGCATGCCTTTAGTCCCAGCACTTGGGAGGCAGAGGCAGGCAGATTTCTGAGTCTGCGGCCAGCCTGTTCTACAGAGTGAGTTCCAGGACAGGCAGGGCTACACAGAGAAACCCTGTTTCGAAAACCAA
>NW_022196912.1:123770084-123783388 GCF_008632895.1 Mastomys coucha | reverse complement strand
CACCACCACCACCAACAACAACAACAACAAAAAGAACACAGGGATTCTTTTGTTGGATTCTGAAATGCCCATGGTTTTCTCTGTTCTCAAATGTGTGCCCACCTCTGGGTAACTGGATAACAGAGTGGTGCCATGTGTCACGAAGGCAAAGGGCATTTGAGTTCTGAATGTGTGGTCATTTTCTAAGGGCATAAGGCTGTGGGTTTCATCAGCTGATAGTCTGGGTCCATGAAGCTGTGTGCCCTGCAGAGCCTTTACAGGCTTAAAAACCTTTGGAAACAGTATCTGTGTTGGGCCGAAAAAATAGGCAAAATTTGTGACCTGCCAGCCTGTGCCCCTCATTGCTTTCAAAGTCTAGGGAAATTGTAAATTATTAAAAAAATAAAGGACCTCTGTGGTATATTGGACCATCCATGATCCCCTTCAATGTCCTATCAGCTTCTCTGCGCATGGTTTTACATCCAGCTGTGTTTCAGGGCTCTATTAACACTGTGTAGCCTTTCTCCTTCTCTCTGGTCCATTTCCCACCTTTCTTCTCATTCTGCTGTGTGTGAGAGCATGTATGAATGTGTGTGTGTGTGCGTGCATGCGTGTGTGTGTGTGTGTGTGTGTGTACGCATATGTGTCTGCATGTCCCTCTGTGTGCATGCAGGTAAGTGAGCATGTGTAGAGCACTGGCTTGGAGGTTGCCAGGAAGCCCAGACTAGCTGCCCCAAGTCCTGAGGTCCTTCTCTCTCTACCTCCCCAGCTCAGATTATAGGTGCCAGCACACCCAGCTTTTTATATGGGTCCTGGAGCTTGACTTCAGATCCACATGCTTGTGTGGCGAGCATTTTATTGACAGGGCCATCCTCTCAGCTTCTCCAGGTGTTTTTGGGAGGGCTGCTACTCGTCCTTCACCCCTGGAGAGATTGCCTTGTACGTGGAGAGAAGTGGCCGTGTTGGAGATGCCACAGCTGCTGTTTGAGAGACTTCTTTCTTAGAGAGCTCCTGTTTGGGAAAAAGACTTTTGGATGTCTGATAAATTCACCAGGGGTGAGGGTGGGTTCAGGGGACAGCCCAGCACCTTTGTTTCTTGTGATATTTTATGAAGATCCCTCTTGGGTTATGGAGAATTCTATTGAGAGAGGGAAAAAGTCAAAAGCTTATAAACAAAGATGCTGATGGTGATGGGGCCTGTCTTTGTAACTGAATAAGCGGTCTTAATTCAATAAAATGCAATCACAAAAGGCTTAGATTGGAAGTCTCTTGTGTATTTCAAAGCCTGGCTGAAGTATAATGAACCAAATTGATTCCTTCCAAACAAGTGAAACCCATGAAGTAATGAGGAAAAAAAAAATCCTTCCCATGAACAAATATGAAACATTGAAAAAGTACAAACAGGCTTGGAATTTCCAGCAGAGAAAGGACTAGCCTGCGGAGGAGGAGCCATGGGGAGGAAGGTTAAGGGGAGCACGTCACCTCGACCTTGCTGAGCCCCCATGACTCTCTCCGTCTTTTGCTCAAAGCCAGCAGATATTGAGTGGACACTGTAGAGGAGAAGTGGCCCCCAAGTGTCCAAGACTGCAGACATGAAAGAGTCCAACCATAGCAAGAAAGGCAAGCCCATGTGACCTACCGGGTGACGTGTTTCCTGACTGGGACCACTGACCCCATAACTCCATCCTATTCATTGCATTAGTTTCTTTGATATTTGTTGATACCAATTAGCATTGAGGAGGTGAGCCTGCATTCCTATGTCTTATGGCCATTGGGACATATGTTCCATTAACAGTAATGTCTAATTTAAACTTATTATTAATTATTATTGATTTCATCTTGATAAACAGTAGCCTGCAGCAGAAGGCTGGGAAGAGTGGACCTGAGTGGAGGATCAGGAGAGAGATTTCCCTGAGAATGTAATGTTTATAGATTTGGTGGA
This sequence comes from Mastomys coucha, assembly GCF_008632895.1. Lineage (NCBI taxonomy): Eukaryota > Metazoa > Chordata > Mammalia > Rodentia > Muridae > Mastomys > Mastomys coucha. Next base: position 123,781,467 of record NW_022196912.1, on the reverse strand, counting down.
TACATGTGTATGGAAAGGGTGGGGATAAACGGCCTAGGCAGCTGGCATAATATGGGAAGGACTTGGATGTGGTAAGAGAAAGGCCGAGCCAGGGGGATGGTGAGCAAGGCATGAAGCCTGCCTGTAGGGCCAAACATCCCAACTAACATCCAGTGGTAGCAGGGTTTTCCTGCCTTCTCCCTGGCACCAGGTTGCTAGAGACCATGGAGAGCAACCTCAGCTGTAAGGCCTGGAAGTGCCTTGGAATGAATGTAACCACTGCCTAGGAGCCAAAGAGCTCCCTTCGGTCAGCAGCAGCCCAGCTAGTCCCGCTCCTCTGGCCGCTCCTTGCTCATCCCATCCTCTGAAGCCTTGAAGAGATGATGACAGCATAGCAGAGCTGCGGAGAGCCTTCCTCATGCCTGGCACCAGTTCCCGATACGCCATCTGTTCTAGACAACAAGCCCACATCTTTCTCCTTCTTCTTCTCCCTTCTCTACTTCTTGTTTAGGCTGAGAATAAAGGAAGTCATAACCACTGGTGTGCAAAGAGCCACACGTCTTCTAGGCCACCATAGGGAGGGAAGCCCACCTTGGGACTCTGGGGTTCCACACGCCCTGGTCTTGCCCTTCTTGATTCAGGACTCAGCTCTCCTGAGGTGGTGACAGTTCAGGTGGGGCTGAGGCAGCAGGGTTGGGGCTCAGGTCCCTCCATCCTGCAGGTGGAAGAAAACCAGCCCAGTGGGTTGGAAATAGAGGGCTTTATATTTGTCCTTCTAATCCCCTGGACATAGTCTAACTTTTAAGGATTGCAATAAGCAATTTGGACAGAGTCAGGAGCTTGGAGTGATGCTTAGAAACCTGTTTTCTTCCCAAGGCATTATCAGCAACTCGCCATATGGTTTTTGCCCAGCCATTCAGCTGCTTGTAGGTTTTGATTCCCAATTGAACAACGGAGCTAATAGAATTTGCCCCCTTGCCAGGGTATCGCAGCACTCCTCAGAGTTATCTATAAACGCCTTTGAACTCCTTGGGGAAAAAAAAAACACGCAATCAAAATACCACGTGAAATTAGTTAAATGTCATCCTCACTCCAGAGCTTCAGTTTGAGTGCGGGGATTTCAGGCTTATGTGGATGCATTTATTTTATTATCACGAAAGTTACGTGCATATCCTGAAGCTCTGAGTTCTAATTCTTTCTTTTTCTTTTTCCTTTTTTTTTTTTTTTAAAGGCTATACTATACGCCAGGTTGAGACACCTGTTTTTCAAGTGGTCTTCTTGCATGGCTTTTCTTCTCCATTAGTAAAGACTAATTTAGGGCTGGAGCGATGAGATGGCTCAGCAGTTAAGAGCACTTACTGTTCTTGTAAAGGAGCTGAGTTCTGTTCCCAGCACCTGCATCAGGTGACTCACAACTGCCTGTAACTCCAGCTTTTGACCTCCACAAGTACCTCCAGTTATAGACAGCAGGTTCCCTCTCTCTCTCTCTCTCTCTCTCTCTCTCTCTCTCTCTCTCTTTCTCTCTCTCTTTCTCTCACGCACACACACATTTTTCAGGATCAGTTTGCACGTGAAAGTGTCTCCTTACACACATCAGCAGAGCCCGTTCAGCATGCTGCTGAGCTTAGGGTGTTCCTTCTCGGGGCTCCTTGTACGGAAGGCAAGAGCAGATGGTATTTATCGCCCAGTTTTCAGGCTGTGGTTCCTTGTTACAGCTTAATGATCGCATACTGCTTTGCCTTTCTGTGGGGGAACTGAGAATAAGTTTCTCTGGGCGGATCTGCAAGAGTTTGTCTTCCTGAAAGCCCCAGGACTGTATACTTGACTCTCTGATGCGTCTGAATTATACTTAAGTCCGCACGTTTACTGCAGAGATTTTCCAAAGGGAGAAAAAAGGTCTAGCGACCCCAAATTAGTTTAGGAACCAGTGTGTCCCTTGCTTTAAGGAACATGGTAAACATTTCAAAAGAGCATGCCAGCTCACTATCTGACTCTGCAGAGACATCAGAGACAACAGCAGCAGTTAAGCAATGAGTGCCAAGAGCAAGGCTGGGGACCGTATTGATTTGCAGAGAGAAGGGAGGGAGGGAGTTGGCTGCTCCTTGTAGTCCCCTGGCTCCACACTTGCTGCAGGAAGGCATAGGTCCATTTCTTAGGGTGTCTTCCTGGGGAGCTCAGGGTCTGCCTCCACTTCCCTGCTGTCAGAGGTTCCTGATGGTTGATGAATTGAATTCATCCACGTGGCTTCTTCTGCTGAGGTGGGAAATGGCTACCCAGAAGAAGAAGCTGATGAAAGGATGGAGGAGAGCCTTGTAAGCCTGGGCCAGCCCTTGCCCCACAGTCTGGACATCTGCTTGGGATTCCCAGGAGAAAAGTAGGCTTGTAGGGACTGGTAATAGGACACTTTCACAAGACACCAAGGACCTTTCTGTGGCCTTCTTCCCCTTCCGCTTCCCCTTCCCTTTAACTTTTCTGGCTAAACATAATTAACACATCTCAGGGTTGCTGGGGATTTTGGTTTGTTTATAAAGAACAGGCTTGCTGGCACCCAGGGCCCAACAGAAAGGAGCTTGCTCATTTGCCACATATATCTGGGCATCTGGAGCAAAAAAATTTGAGTGTCAGCCCCCCACCCTTGGCCTCCAGCTGAAAGGCCAGCCAACAGCCGCCTGTGCCACTGGTTCCCAGGGCTCCGAATGTGTTCTGTCTCCTCGCCACCGGGGATCTGGGAGATGAGGGCAGCTGGCCCGCCACACACACACCTCCTGGTGAGGTTGGAAAAATCTTAATTTTGTTTTATAGGTCACAGGTCAGCCCATCTGTGCCGATTCTTGTAATTGGGCAAGACATGTTTTGTGTGGCCCCAATTACATTCTTTTCTTTCAGACCCAACGGGAGCCATCAATTAGGACCACGCCAGTGCCTACAGCTGACCTGATCTGTGTGAAGACAGAGCTTCCATGAAATGCCCTGGAATCACTTTGTTCCCAAGGATCTTAATTACAAGGAGTCTTCGTGATGGACGCATTAAATAGCTTCCTGTCCTTTAGGCCTGTAGCCCCCGGCCAGCACTTCCTCCTGTGCTTTCTGTTTCCTTTCCACCTCAGTGTGACGATGCTCTGGAGGCTTTATGGCAAAGGAACACTGAGGAGAACATGTGTTTAGGGGCTGCTGCCGAGCCTGGGCCTTTCCAGATGAGCGCTCTCTCTGGCGAGTCCTCTGCTGAACAGGTGGGAGGGCAAGGTCCCACCAACAGTGTTCAGAACCTGCTTCACGTCCTCCCGCCCTTCTCCAGGTCCAACATAACAAGTCCCTTGGATGCAGTGTGACTCAGTTTCCCCAGCTGGAGATCAGGTGCTGGGCCGAACCCTTTAAGCACAATTTGAAATTGTTTCCAAGAACCGCTGGTGAGCTCTTCCTAGGTGTCTTTAGACACGATTGACTAGGACACTTTGTGGTAGATGCTCTTGCTCTTCGCTGAACTCTCCCATCGATGCCTTCTTATCGGCGAGGATCGTGTTCGTAGGGTTCCTGTTCTGGGGGAGGGGACCCCGGGCCCTCCTGGCATTTCTCAGCTACCCCTCCCCACCAGCTTTTGCATAGAGGGAGCTCTGGACAGAGGTGGCACATTTGCATAGGCGCCAAGGAGGCCCTTCTCTGGAAAGGGGTCAAGACCAGACCCTCTCCCCCTTTGTAGTTCGGTGAGGAACAGGCAGGCAGGGAACAGTGCTGGCTTGGAGCTATTGGCAGAGACAGGCACCAGCGTTGCCAATGGAGAGCCAGCTCACCGTGAGAGAAATGCAGGGACAGTGTCGGTGGCCGTGTAGGGTGATGGTTGCCTGCAGTGCGTGCTGGACACAGTGGGGGTGGGGGCTCAGTAGGAATGATGGCCACTGGAGGGGATGAAACAAAGAGAAGTCTAATTTTTCAGTGTGTTAGTGGAGTGTGTTTGCAATCCCCCTACAGAATCTTCTTGTGGCTGTGGGCCCAAGCCTGTTAGATGAGATAGACCTTCCTACAAGCACCCACTCTTGCTTCTGTGATAGCCCAGTCATACTCGCTGTGCTTGTGTGCATGTGCATGTGTGTGTGTGTGTTGTGTGTAGTATGTGTGCATGCGTGTGTGTATGTAGTATGTATGTGTATAGTGTGTGTATAGCATGTGTGAGTATATGTAGTGTGTGTGAGTGTATATATAGTATATGTGTACATGTATGTATGTATGTATGTGGGGTGTGTAGTATGTGTGTGCATGTGTGTACATGTAGTAAGTGTGTGTGTGCATGCATGTGTATATATGTAGTATATATGTATATAGTTTGTGTGTGTGTGTGTGTGTGTGTGTGTGTGGTATGTTTCATACAGTATAGCCATCCTTGTCAAAGAGTCCCTTCCCAGCATTCTCAGCCCAGCAGCTTCAGAAGTCCTTGCCTTTACTGTCCTCTAATGGACTCCTGAGCATTGGGGTGAGAAGCTGAGAAGATGCTCATGTCTGTGTGGGAAGATGCACCATTCCTGGTCTGAGAAAAGCTAGGTGATGAGAACCCAGCTGTGTAAGCGTTCTGAGTATGTATGTGGCCACTGGTCTGTGACACATGCTGGTTGTCTGTAAGTCTCTGAGAGGATGACACCGCCTTCTCACACACAGTGGTGAAGGGAGCTGGTGTAGAATGATGTGTCCCCAGTTTGTCGCTAGGGCTGGAAAGTAGACAGCAGAGTGGAAAGGCTGGACTTTGGCTCAGTGCCCTGATGAAATCCCCCTGGGGCTTCAGAATGTGATGGTTTGGGTGGGGATGGTAGTAGCACTGTTGTGGGTGTGGCTAGTTAAGAGTCGCCAAAGCAGTGCTGAGCAGCTCTGCTCTGGAGTGACTGTGTCCATATCTAAGGAGAGACTTGGAGGCAGACATGTGACAGAAGAGTTCTGTGCCAGGCTGCAGATGGAGAGGGGCCTTCTGTCACCAGCCAAAGATGTCCAGAGATAGTGGGCAGGCAATGGGAGCCAGGAGAAGGGCCTGGCTATCCTTACGGCCCCAGGAATCTGCTGGATCCATTCTCTGATCTCAGCTGCAGCTCCCAGAATGCATGGCAGTGGCTTGTGGACCTCGCCTGTCTGTGGTGCTTTCTTTAGATGACCCTGGAAAGCAGGCACAAACAGTAGACCACAGCTTCTCCCTACAGACCCTGAGCTCTAGTTGGAGAATGGTGAGGTCACACCTACTCCTTTCCAGGTGTCCTTGGGTCCCATGGGTGGCCAGGGAAAGTGGCTTCTCTGTTGGTGCCTCCCGATGCCACTGGTCTTCTGAGGAGCACTGGCCAATGTTGTGTCGGGTTCCCTTTCACTTGCCCGGCCTCCTCTCACGGTCTTCCTTGGTGTCCCCTCCTGATCCGGAGAGATCTGGTAGCTCAGTATCCCTGTGGATGGTGGGTGGAGCCAGAACATGGTGAAGGCCATCCAGCTCCAAGGAGCCTTGAAAGTGTTTGTTTGGCAATCAGGGTGGTTCATTTTGATCAGAAACTTGGCAAGATCTAGAGCAGAGGTTCTCAACCTTCCTGATGCCTCGACCCTTCAACACAGTTCCTCATGTTGTGGTGAACCCCCCACCCCCAGCCATAAAATTATTTTTGTTGCCACTTCCTAACTGTGATTTTGCTACTGTTGTGAATCATAATGTAAATACTTTTGGAGATAGAGGTTTGCCAAAGAGGTTGAGACCTGCTTGATCTAGAATCATGAAGGAGACAAACTTCTGGGCATGTCCAGGAGTTGGTTTCTAGATTACATGGAGTGGCGAGACCCACTCTAACAAATCAGTGTGCAGGCCCCAACTGAATTAAAGGGAGAGAATGAACTGAACACACACACTCTTCTCTCTGCTTCCTGGTGTGAGGGCCAGGTACGCAGCTCCTTCAAGCTCCTGCCACCAACTTCCCATGATGAACTGGGAGCCAGAACAAATTGATTCACTCCGGTATTTTGTCAAAGCATCAAGAAAGGCGACTAACTTAGGGATATTGGACTTTTTTCAAGAAATGCATCCCCTTTGGAACCAAACCAAAGGGAGTTACCCTTGGCCTCAGGCCCAGTGGGAGAAGGTGACAGGTGTTCTGGGTGTTGGCTCCCTGGGGCTCCTGAGGTCTGTGGGTTGGTTGGGCTGTGTGCAGGCTCTGCCGTAGCTGCTCCTTCCCAAATGCTGCTATTGGATGTGGCAGAGCCTGCAGACCGTGGTGCGGAGTGTTCAGGAAATCAACTTGTGATCAGGCAGGGAGCTTACTGTCCTGGGAGGAGAATAACATAGGTGGCTTTGTGAAACTGAGGTGGCCTTGAGTGATCAGCCTAGTTATTCATGCCTCATGACAACCTACCTGCCCTGTGAGTGTCTCAGGGCTTTGTAAAGTCAAGTGGGATGCTTCCTGGCTAGCATTCTAAAATAACTTCATGTTCTCCCTCTCTCCCATCTCCTCAGAAGCTCCACATAAGGGACCTCTGAAATCTCCTTCAGCTCCAGGAAGTCACAGAAGTAACTTCTAACAAGGAAGGGGGATTGTGGCCTTTGACTCAAACCTCCTCCACTCCCTTGTGACCATACCAGTCTAAGTAGCAGCTCCCTGGCAGGGATGCATATGTGTGTGTGTGTGTGTGTGTGTGTGTGTATGTGTGTGTGTGAGTGTGTATGTGTGTGCATATGTGTATAGGCCCTTGAGTTGTATGTGCATGTGTGTGTAGATATGTAACTTGGTACATGTATTCTGTGAATAGATGTGTACATGCATGTATGTGTGTGTGTCTGTGTAAATGTATGCATGTGTGTATATACTTCAGCACTGTATGGAAAGATACTGGTCTTCGTCTCCAATGGTTTATGGTGTGAAATTTGGAGAATTCAGAATGTAAGGTTTTTTCACTTTGACAGAGCATGCCAGGTTGGGCAAGGGCTAGGAAATGCCAAGAGCATCTGCGCTGGTGAACTTCGTCTCCAGTGGGGTGTGCTGTACCAGGAGTCAACTTCTAGGGGTGATGTCAGATATACTCTAGGTACGTGATTACCATTCCAATGCCACAATTACAGCTGCTGATGTGACCTCTGATGTGGCTCTGTTGGGTGATTGACCTCTGAAGCCAGTGCCCCCACTCCCTCTGTGATTCGATTGCTGTAATCATTAGCTCTTCTCCACTGTGACAGTGTGTCTGTCAGAACAACTTGAATAAGGACATATTGATTTGCATGGCAGCCTCAGAGGGACCAGTCCATCATAGAAGGCCAGCATGTAAGAGCTCTTTTTATCATTTTTGGTCACGAAGAAAGGCCAGCACTTACTGGCTTTTCCCTCTATTATCTCTGGGCCCCCACAGTCGGGCTGGGTGTTTCTCCTCAGTCCTCAGGAAAGGCTGTCACAGACATCGCCAGACACATGCCTCTGTCTCCCAGGTCTTTCTCCTTCCAGTCAAGCTGATGGTGAAGGTTCCTGGTAATCAAAACCCCTTCTGCCTCGCACCCCCAATCTCATCAAGTTCAGCAATGCTCCACCACACCCAAAGGTGACACATTCCTGGGGCATGCCACATGATCTTGGAATAGGTGATACACTCCTTAGACAGCTCTGTGTGTAGGGCCATGTGGTGGCATTTTCTCTTCCCCTTATCCCTCCTCCTCCTAGAATGGAAGACCACAGCCCTGGCTTTCCAACATCCTTACTTGAGTCCTAAAAGCCAATAGACAGTGGAGAAAGAGGCAGACCCAGAGCAAAGGCAGAACGCTCTGGCCACAACCTGCTTCAGTGCCTATGAGAGAGTCCCGTCCTGTCCTCAGAGAGAATGGAGCAATTTCCTAGTCTCACAAAGAAGGTGATTGCCTGGCTTGCAGAAGGACTTTGCAGTGGCCCTGTGACACCCTGAGAATGGCACTGCATGTGAGCACTGCAGACAGGCACGTGAGTTAGGTGTTTCTCAGCTACGTTCCCTAACAACCACTCCAAGTCTACAGCCAGCCTAAGTGGCTTAGCCACCCAGTATGAGATGACCAGAACTGTGGCCTTTGTCTCATGGCAAGGAAGCTTGGACAGGAAACCACACACAGAGTTAGTGGCAGACCACGAGTGCCCTGAGTCACCGTGTGTCAAGGACTGTTTGATACTTGAGGGCAGGGTAAGATGGACCAGCTCACCCAGCTGCCCGCCCGCCCACCCTCCTCCTTGCCTCTCTTTCTCTCTCTCTCTCCCTCTCTCTCTTTCTCTCTCTCTCTTTCTCTCTCTTTCTTTCTCTCTCTCTCTCTTTCTTTCTTTCTTCCTTAACAAGAGTTTAATCTTGTGCCCTGTCCTCCTGTCTCATCAGCTCCTCTATAGACTATATGCCTGAAATGAGAAACATGTGGATAGGCTCTGTTTATAGGACAGGTAGACAGGGTACAGAGTGACATCACTCTGCCCATGGACATAAGCTATTTTCTTCTGGAAGAGTTCTGCCTTCCTTTCATCTCTGTTTTGAAATATAAGGTCCATGCAGAATCCTTATGGGTTTGTGTGGCTTTCTGAATGTCCACAGACCCCTTACCCAGCCCTCGCTGAGGCTTGCACCCATCAAGACTGACATTCTGTAGCTTTATGTGCTCCCCCTCCCACTCCCCCCAACTTCCCACCAGGTAAGCCACAAGCTCTTCTTCAACGCAGACCTGGTGTACATGCGCTTCCCATCCATGGAATTTCACCACAGGCCCACGCTCCTGTCTTGCCTCTCCTGTTCCAACACCCACATGTGGGAGGTCTTCCCACATTCCTGCATGCTGATTTACAATTGTTCTCACTGCTATGCTTCAGTCTGCTGTGTGCTGGGAGTGTGACTGATCTGATCTACTGAAGATGAGCAGTTAATGGCTTCAAGCTTGGGTCCTTCCTGTGATCCTGGGAATGCTCTAGCCTGTGTGTGTGAGTCCTGTGAGAGGTCTGTGCCAGAGAGCACCTTGGGGAGAAACACAAAGGCCAGAGGCTATTCCGCTTCAAAGGAGCCAGCTGGAGGTACCCCAGTTTCCCACCTGACCTCTAGGCTGTGAGCTACTCACTGCACAGCACCTGGACCAGCATCTGAGATTTCACCCTATTTATTTTATTGTGTTTTAATTGTTTTCTTATCAGGCAGTGGTGGCACGGGCCTTTAATCCCAGCACTTGGGAGGCAGAGGCAAGTGGATTTCTGAGTTCAAGGCCAGCCTGGTCTACAGAGTGAGTTCCAGGACAGCCAGGGCTACACAGAGAAACCCTGTCTCAAAAAAACAAAAACAAAAACAAAAACAAAAAAAACAAAAAACCAACCAATAAAAAAACAAAACAACAAAAAACAAAACAACAAAAAAAGAAATAAGGTCATCTGTTATTGCAAAGTTTACTACTATTATTGTTAGTCTCTCTCTGTGTCTCTCTGTGTGTGTATATGTGTATATGTGTGTGTGTGTATATGCGAGTATGTTCGTATGTGCATGCGTGTGTGTGTGTGTGTATGTGTGTGCGTGTGTACACTATGTAAGTGTCACAGTGTAAGTGTGGATATCAGAAGACAACTTTTGCCTCCCGCCTTGTTAAGGCAGGGGCTTTCTGGTTTCTACTTCTATGCTGAGCATTCCAAGCTAGCTGACCCGAGAGCTTCTTATAGTTTGAATGTGTGTATGGGTTCCTTTCATGGAATGCTTATAAAAAGTATATTAGGAACAGAATCTCAGTAGAGTCACCATGCTATTAAGGCAATTTCTCTGACCTTAAATGAGTAAGCTTATCTCAGATACCAGTCAAAAAGAGCATTGGCTCTGGGAGACAGAGGCATTTTTGTTGGTCTTGGTGGAATCCCTAGAGTCTAGAATGGTGGCCTGAACCAGTTCTTGACTGAATGCAGACGGTAGCAAGGGCATCCATGAGCACTTCCGTGGTTGATGAGCTCAGTGAGCATCTTGAGTGATCCCTTGGTGTCTAGAGTGAGTTGCTGAGATCTGCTCTACACCCTTATGGGGCCTCAGCCCTCCCCCTCCTCAGCATCTGTGTTCTCAGCATCTGTCAGTATCTTCATCTCCAAAATGACGGTGACAACAGCGGTAGAGGTCAGTGCTGTTTGGATTTCTACCATTGCAACTAATGCCTGAGAGAAGCCAACCTTAGTGGAAGTAGGGTTGATTACGGTCACAATTTCAGGGTGTCTGCCCATGGTCCTTTTGGTGCTTGCTGCATTGTGTTCTGGGCCTGTGGCTGCATGGGGTGATCTGGGATTATGGTGGCACCATGGAGGGATCACATAGTGGTGCTGTGGGGGAGGTACTTATGTCCTGTATCTAGGAAGCAGAGAGAAAAAAAGAGTGGGGCCAAGGTCCCAATATCTCCTTCACAGGCATCCCTCCTGAAAGGCCCCACAGCCCACAAGCTCTGCGACTTCCCAGTAAAACCATAGGTTGGGACAAAGCATTCAACACATGAGCCTCCGGGGATCATCAAGTCCTAAGCTAGAGTATTTATTTTCTGATTGATTACTTAGCATTATTATTCTAAGGATACATTGTATCAACCATTGTTCTAAGCCCTGTATACATTTCAATTACTACATGCACTGTGACATGCTACTATTGTCCCTTATTTGCATATAGGGACACTAAGGCAGAGAGAAAGTCAGTAACATATTCAGTGTTCTATAGCTACTAATTGGTATGCTGGGTATTAATCCTGGCACAGCCTGCACCTGTACCGGCCCTTTAAGATGTAAGGTCCTTTCAGGTAGTTCTCACTCCCAGCTAGAGTCTGGACACTATTACATGATTATCCTGATCATATGGAGGTTGGGAAAGTGGTGTAGAGGGGATCTAGAATTGCTTTGGACAAACCATGACCCAGGTCTTAAAGTCAGAGCCGAATCTGCATTCCAAAGGTGGGAAAACAGAGAGGTACGTCACAGTCAGCTCTGAGAATTACACGGCTGTCTCATAAATAAAGAAAATATCTAATGAAAAAAGGAAAAGAGAAGAAAGGAAGTAATCCATCCATTTGCATATTAAGAAGTTGTTTTCTATATTCTCTATATTCTTGTATTCAAAGAAAATTAGCAACACTACAGAGTGTACTGGCTGGTTTTGTGTGTCAACTTGACACAGGCTGGAGTTATCACAGAGAAGGGAGCTTCAGTTGGGGAAGTGCCTCCATGAGGTCCAGCTATGGTGCATTTTCTCAATTAGTGATCAAGGGGGTAGGGCCCCTTGTGGGTGGTGCCATCCCTGGGCTGGAAGTCTTGGGTTCTATAAGAGAGCAGGCTGAGCAAGCCAGGGGAAGCAAGCCAGTAAGGAACATCCCTCCATAGCCTCTGCTTCAGCTCCTGCTTCTGGTGATCAACAGCAATGTGGAAGTAAGCTGAATAAACCCTTTCCTCCCCAACTTGCTTCTTGG
>NW_022196912.1:123744498-123768812 GCF_008632895.1 Mastomys coucha | reverse complement strand
CCCTTTCCTCCCCAACTTGCTTCTTGGTTATGATGTTTGTGCAAGAATAGAAACCCTGACTAAGACACAGAACTAACTGAGACTTCATAAAATAAAGTGTATCTATCTCCAAAGAGGGAGATAAGCCTTAGAAACCTCAAGAAAGGAGGTCAGAGGGATCCACCCAGGCTCTTTGGTGCCCTCCACATGTGCATGAGATGAGCTAGAGCCACAGAGTTCTTCTATGGATAGAAAAGACAGAGTCGGGTTCTCCAATGAAGCTACCTTGACCCCGGGACTGAACCCCAGGATGTTAAAGACAAGCACAGATAGGTCGCCTCGCTTGTGGAAGTAGGGCAGAAGATCCCAACAAAAATGATTACAAGTAAAGTATAGTGGTCTATGAGAAAACCTGTTTCCTAGAAGTAAACGGTTTGGGGAATCTGTTAAAATAATTCTCCACGCTACCGCTAACTGAGAAAGCTCCGATCAGACACACCACATGCTGTGTCCATGCTCAACCCTCTGTCCTCCCCAGGTCTCTCCCGGACACCCCTGTAACAGGTTCTAGCTTTCTGTTCGCTCAATGAGAGGAGCAGTAGGCTAGATAGAGCAGTGAGTTCTGCTGAGTGGGTAGTTAACTGCCTGGCCCCTGGTGCCCCACTTGTGTGAGACCATAATGTGGGTGCTCCCCTTGGAATTGTGTGACACTGAGGTCCCACCTGGAAGGCTCTGTGACATCAGTGTAGAAGCAAGTGCTCATCATCTATTCAAAGGAAAGACCTCTGAACTCTCCCTCCTCGGGGCCAAAGGAAAATATGGAGAGAAGTTTTTCTTTCTCTTAAAAGTTTGTGTGTGTGTGGGTGTGTGTGTGTGTGCGCACCCACGCATGCTCAGGTGTATGTTCTGTGTGTGTCATGGCATGTATATAATAAATAAGGGCCACCTCAGTGGTTAGATGTTGTCTGTCTTCTACCTTCTTTGAGACAGTGTCTCTTGTTTGCCTCTGCTGTAGACAGCCAACCTGGGCTGTGAGATGACTCAGCATTTAAGAGTACCAACTGTGGTGAGAATTCTGCTTTGCACCAACATAGAACAACATGGCAGACGTGTTCAGGGCTGCATCTTAACCCCAAGCCAGAATTCATTTAACTATTTTAATTTTTTTTTTTTTAATGAAACTTGTCTCTGCAACTCAAACAACAATTTTAAAAATCAAACATTCTAACCCAATCTAATCCAAAGACTGTCTAATTTGATTTTCTCTGAGGAGTGAGGGCAGTAGAATACTGGGAAGTCTGTGTTTTCCATCACTGAAACATTGTGTTCCTCAAATGGCAGGAACCTCTGTGTGTGCGGCTGGGACCCTACAGCCAAGCAGCAGCGGTTCTCCGCTTCTTAGCGCTGCTGCCACCCTTTAATACAGTTCCTCACGCTGCGGTGAGCCCAGCCATAAAATCATTTTCAATGCTACTTCCTAACCGTGATTTGGTTACTGTTAGGAATCATAATGTCAATATCTGTTTTTTCTGACAGCCTTAAGCGATGCAACCCCTGCAAAAGGGTCATTTGACACACACCCCAACAGGATCACGAGCCATAGGCTGAGAAGCACTGAGGTTTAAAGCCTGAGCAGAGAGTTTTTTGACATGGCTTTGGCTGACGTGTGTGTTTGTGGTTTGTGTGTGTGCGTGCATGAGGGGGTGCTGATGTGTCCTGTGCTGCACGGAGTGTGCTGGGCCTTTGTAGAAGCACACTCAGTTCCCCTCTGCTGTCAAGGCCACATAGACACTGTCCACCCCGATACTGCTCAAATGAATCACTAGAGATATTGCTCTCGCTGTTTTGAACCAACTGTTATTTGTTAAATCACTGAAGAAATGAAAATATTTGGGACTCTTTTTGAAAAGATTGGAGAAACGGCTCTGTGGTTAAGAACATTGGCTGCTCTTCCAGAGGACTTGGATTTAATTCCAAGCGCCTGCATAGCAGCTCCCAAGCGGCTCTAACTCCAGCTCCAGGGGAATCTGTTGCCCTCTTCTGGCCTCTTCAGGTACTGCATGAACATGGTTGTCATACATTGATGCAGACAAACACTCCTACACATAAAATAAAAACAAATACAAAGTTTCAGGCATTTTTTAAAAGCATAAAAATGCTGCATGTTATCATGTCATCTCTCTTTTCTAACACTTCTACTGTGTATAGGTTTGAATCTTCTAGCCTAGTTGTTTCCCTTTCTCTGAAGAACTTTCCAGGCAAGTCTATTGATGGCAAATGTTTTCTTTCTTTCCTTTTTATTTGAGAAAAGATTTCCCTTGGCTTCTGGGCAATAGCTTTAATGGATAAAAATGCTACATTGGTGGATTATTATTTTTCTCTCAACAGTTTGAAGATTCCAGTTTGTTCTCTTGTTGTTTTTATGGTTTCTCTGATCTTTTTAAGTTTTTCTATTTAATTTTTCCTGGTTTTGAGGATTGAACCCAGGGTCTCCAACATGCCAGGTAAGTGCACTGTCACTGAGCTATATCCGCAGCACAGTGTGGGTGGCTTCCGAGGAGAAAAGCAATGGCCTCCCACCCTTGGTCCTGGGTGACATTCTGAGCAGCTGTTCTAGTTCATCTGATTGATTTTTCTCCAGAAGGTACAGGTTATCTTTTCCTGGTCATTCAAGTGTGTGGCACCTTTTCACTGGATGCTGGATCTTACTCAGATTAGATTGCCATCTTGTTTAGGTTTTTTTTTTTTTCTGAAGTTTATTTTAGCAAGCAGCTAAGTTTCTGGCAGATCAGATCTTTTCAGGGTTAGTTATTTTTTTTTTCTTTATGAAAGCATGGTTAAAATATTTTCCTGCCAGGAATGGTGGCATATATCTGTTATTCTAGCAGTTAAGAGGCTGAGGCAGGAGATCCTGAGTTTGAGGATATAAGGAGACCCCCATCTCAAGAAGTGGGAGAAAGGGAGGGAGAGAGAAGGAGACAGTCTTGCCTGAAGTTAGCTGTACTCTTCGCATTCGCATTCTGAGGCCTCCTAGAAGTCCCAGTGTTCCTCGAGGTCCCTCTGTTCTGACTGGACTGAATTCAGATTTATCCTAGCCCGGAATGAGCTCTTGGAATTGTTTAGTTTGCGGCACTCCTGTCTGCCCCGTGCATGTGTAGCTAAGTGTCCTATGGATGTCTCAAGGGAGCCCTGTGCAGCTCCTGGAGCCTGTCCGCTGTCCCTCCGTCCTCTCTGGTACCCAGAGCTGTAAGTACCAGCTACTTCAGCTGCTTCCTCAGCGGCAGCCCCTAGTCCTCTCCATGTCCACTCCCCACAGTGTCTCTACAGGCAGCTGGACCCCTTGCTGCTTATTCTCTCTGCAGCGGCTGCCTCTGCCTCCTGTGCTCAGCCTGGTTGACCAGTTGTTCCCTGAAAGAGCCAGTTCAAAGCCAGTGGCTCCCTCAGGCCCAGAAGCAAAAGGCTCCAGCATTCAGTGCACAGGGCAAACAGAACCATTAATTTTTAACTATTTACTTTAAAATTTAAAAGTTTATATGTATGTATGTGTGTGCCTGCTGTATGTATGTGCAACCACATACATGCAGTTGACTGTGGAGACCAGAAGAGGGGGTTAAAATGCCTGAGACTAGAGTCACAGGCAGTTTGTAAGCCACAGAGGTAGGTTCAAAGGGACCAACCTTGGGTCTGATGTAAGAGCAGCAAGTGTTCTTAGCTACTGAGCCACCTTTCTGGCCCCAACATTAGTTTTATTTAGAGAGATTTATAATAGAGAGGCTGGGAAAATAGATTAGTTGATAAGATGTTTGATGTGCAAGCATAAAGATCTGAGTTCAGTCCCTGAAGACACATGAAAACAAAAAACAACAACAACAAAAAACAACCAGGCACAGTGTCACACTCGTAATCCCAGGGAGTTTAGAGACGGGGATTTACACTATCCAACCACTAGTCTAATCCCCTAGCCCCAGGTGTCAGTAAAAAGTCCTGTCTCAACAAACAAGGGGGTGGCTCCTATGATCTCTCATCTGTGTGTTGTACACACATGAACACGCACTCACCTGCTTGTGTGAACACCTGCTGGGAAGGTAGCTGAGCTTCATAGGTACATGAGTCTCCTGTCCCAACACAGGAAATACACAGTAGGCCACAGCGTTGGGACAGTAGAAGCTTGGTATGTCTGGACAACAGGAATAGGGTAGCTAATGAGAAAGGGAACCAGCTCACAGAAATTGTCAATGTCCAGAGCTTATGTTGGCACACAGAGAAGGAGCCAGCGACCCCTGTCTGGCTAAAGCCACAGGGTTCCTGTGGCAGGCTCTGTAGTGTCTGTGGCAATGGGAGACAGTGCTATACTGCTGGCTGCTGCTCCAGGGCTCTCTCTTGTGGACGTGCAGTGGGGTTGGAAGATCCTGACACCTGTAGAAAAGAATTCCGCACAAGACATCCTAAAACAGAGTGGGCTTGGGTTTGCTCAGCAAATATGGCAGGAGGCCTTGCTACATCCTCTTGATGAACACTGGCTTAAGAAGAGGACATGCCATAAGCTTCTCAAGTGGAGGGTCCTGTCAAAGTCCCTGAGCAATAGCTGCGCACGTGATCCAGAGGGCATCACGTACAGCCGGGCTCAAAGATCACAAGAAGTTTAAAAGTTAAGTATGAGCTGGTTTGTGTATCTGTCTTATCTTAAAGAATTTCCCTTTGTAAATGAGACTCTGGGGTGGTTTACAAGTGCCCTTTCCAGGGTTTAGGGACCAGACAGGTGGACTGGGAATTTGAAACCCAAAGGTCACCGAGTGTTTTGTTTTAGGGCTAGTATGTGAGCTGTTCTCTGTGGACAGTCTGCCTCGAGTTTGTCAGTATTGGGGTTCTTGGCTCTTAACCATTGAGACACATAAGTGAGATCTCTGGGTAAGGAACCCTGTTTCCTTGAACCCTTGATTTTCTCTGCTCTCCCCTTGACAAAACTCTCACATCCTATTATCTTTATTTTTTTTTTTCAAGTCATGACCATTTGTAAACTTCTGTCTCACACAGCCCAACTTTCAGGCCACACCTGGCCAGCAGGCTGCCTCTCGATAGCAGCAGAATAAGCAATTCACGGAAGAAAGTTAAAATTATTAATGCACATATGAAGAGTACACAGCCGCCCTAATAATCAAATAAACACCATTTATAGCTCCTAGAAGCACATTTCACACCAATCTGATGGGTAAAAATTGAAAAAGCCCATGACAAAAAGAGCGAAGGTAAGGTGGGGGGGAGGGGGGGAGCTACAGTTCACACCCGCTACTGGTTGGGGGGTGTGTGAATTAATTCAGCCACTTTGGAAAGCAATTTGTCCATATCCAAAGCAGAATTGGAATTGGAAATGTGTGTTCACAGAGACTCTGCGATGCCACTTCCACGTCTATTATCCAGAGAGAATTGCTCGTAATTGCAGTATTGTTTGTAATAGGAAAGTAAATTGGAAACAACTTCCGTCTACATGCACTCGTATGGGCACAGTTACATCTCGGGGAAAACATAGTGTTGAGTGCAAAAGCAAGCCCTAGTGCAGGAGCATTTACGAAAATGTTTCACAACACACTGCTAACAACACTATGAATTATTCATGCCTACCTCTTTCTGTAGGTGTAAACATGCAAGAAGAAGCCAGGCAAAGTAACCCCAATTTTGGTGGTGGTGGGGATTCACATTTCCTGCGGTGACAAGAGTATCTTGGGGGTGAGGACAAGACAGGAACCTCATCTGCCATATTCTCTTTCTCTTAGGATATTAACACCTGTCACACATGCTGGTGGCCATATAAGGGCTTATGTCATGTCCTTCTCTTGTCTTTCAGAGTCCTATGAAAGAATGGCTTAGACAACACAGCGTGGCTTGAGTAATTATTTTTTCCGTGTAAGAGGGATGCATGTCAGGAAAGTGGCCTTGCTACCCTGTGGACCCTGGCTGTCTGCTAAGAGTCAAGGGTCAGGACGTTCCTCCTCTGGGATTTGGTTTAGACAGCTGTGGTGTAATGGCTACATAGTTTCAAGATGCAGGTTTCTGTGGAGTGCCTCCTGCCTTTATTCAGTGCAACTCACTGGAGGAGATAAGAAAACACAAGAGTGGGTCACCATGAAGGGGCCAGGTGCAGAGGGGTGGCAGGCAACATTACGCATGTGCATGACTTCTATTTGGGATGAAGGGATTCTGGAGAGGGACAGTGCAGATGTTGCGCAACGTGAGTGGGTGGAGTGAATTGACAGCCTGCTGAAGATCGGTGGTGATGGTAAATCCTCTGTTACATATGTTTCAGCCTAATTTAAAAATGCATCTTGTTGAGGAAGACACCTCCTGCTTTTCGATGCCTTGTGTTTAAGGTGCTGGGTGAGACAGGGAGTTATGAGATGCCTCAGTGGCTGCAGGGCTGTGGAGAGTGGAAGACAGGCTCATGTAACTTTTGTCCTGATTACCCGATGGTGTGTGTGTATGTGTGTGTGTACCTAGGTGAACATGCATTCATCTGTATGCATGTGTGTAGAGGTCAGAGGCAGACATTATGTGTCCTCTTTAATCCCTGTCTACCTTGTTTTTTGAGACAGGTCTCTCACTGAACCTGTAGCTTGCCTTTCTGGCTGGACTGGCTGGCTGCAGAGTCCTGGGCATCCTCCATATTCTCCTGCTTCAGAGCTGACATTGCAAGTACGTGCATCCATATCTTCATTTTTACACTGCTGTTGGGGATCCAAACTCGGGTCTTCAAGCTGGGATGGCAAGTACTTTGCATACGAAGCCATATCCTAACCAGTTCTAGCCTGCCTTCCAGTCACCGGGACCTGGACCTGCCAGGCTGTGTGTCCTGCTCAGGGAAGCAGTAGGACCTAACACTCTTTTCCCTGAAGAGCCAAGTTCCGTTCTGGGCAGCAGCACCAGTGTTCAGCGAAGCCATTAGGCTACCAAGCTCTCAGTAGAGATAGAGGAAAGACAGCATATTATCCAATTTCAGTGGCATAGGCTGGGGGATGGTTGGCACCCTCTTGCCCCAGAAAGCAAAGATGCATTAATATAAATTAGAAGACTCTCTGGGGCAGAAGCGGTGGGGGCGGGAAGGCTGCCGGCAGGCTTCTCGATCTCAATTGCTGCTTTGTCAGGGTCCATCAGAGAGAAAAATCAGCCCGGGGCTTTTAATGTGCAGTTTGGAGAATTAGTTTCAATTAGCAGAGGGACATTTTAAATCTCAGGAAATAGTCAGCCTTCATGGACTCCATTTAGCATGTAAAAGCCATTCTCAATATTAATAGAATCATCGCATGTAAAATGAGAAGGGACCTTAGAGATGACCCTAGGCCCGCCTCTATTGTGCACTGGACACTGAGTGATTTTGTCTACATGGCAAATCTGTTGAGAGGGAGGACAGGGACTCAGAAGTCAGTCACTGGGTCCTCATGCCTGGCCTTCTTATCATTAACATGTTCCAGCCTGTTCTCTGTGCTATGGAGTTGGGGTAGGGAAGCTCATATGTCCAGTTGTGTGTGTGGTTGTGAATGTGTGTTTATCAATGGCAGTGTGCAAAATGCAATGGGTTCATATACTGACAAAGAAAAGGAAAACATGGAGCCAGGACAGCAAAGTGCAGGAAAAAAATATACAAAGTGGGTAATCGGGACACTGGGGCCATTTTCAGAGCGATGCTGTTCTTCTCAAACAAAGGATCATGGAACTGTGTGTGTGTGTGTGTGTGTGTGTGTGTGTGTGTGCACGCGTGCATGCGCACATGCGGAGGCCTGAGGTCAGTTCTAGGTACCTTCCTCTATGACACCCCACCTTAACTTTTGAGATAGAGAATCTCCCTAAACTTGGGGCTCCCTGTTTCACTGGATTGACCGACTACAATGTTTGTCTTTACCATGCTTATTCCCAGCACCCAAGTTATAGCGTGCACCACCACACCCAACTTTTTAAAATGAGTCTGAGTGCAGATCTTGGTGTCTGGGTTGTACTGCCCCAGAACCCCTGACACTGTTCACCCAGCAGCAGCCTGGGTGCTCACTTACTCCACACCCAGGAGCAAACCTTTGTGGACCCCTCTGGCCCCGTTCCCGGAGCTGCAAGACAAAGTTCATTTGTTCCAATGAGAAATTGGGTAAATTGTCCACTTCTATGTAAGACATCGTCGTCAAGGACAGCCCAAGATGGGAGTGGTCCTGGCTCCCCCGTGTTGTACCGTGTATCATCTGGAATTGGTCCCTCAGTAGAAAAGCTGGATTGGAAGGTGGTTCCATCAGTTAAGTGCTTGCTGAGCAAGTGGGAGACCCAGAGTTCCATCCCTGTGTAGAGAGGTTGGGCACAGGGCCCATGCTTGTCATCCAAAGCTGGAGGTATGGAGACAGGACCAATCCCTGGGACTCACTTAGCAGCCTGTATTCGAGTTCCAGAGAGAGAGAGAGAGAGAGAGAGAGAGAGAGAGAGACCCTGCTTCATTCATACAGCTGGAGGATGACTGAGGAAGACACCCAAGGCTAGAGAGCTTCTGCACATATGTACACATACAGTATGCATTCATGTACATACACACACACACACACAGAGAGAGAGAGAGAGAGAGAGAGAGAGAGAGAGAGTGACAGAGAGATACAGAGACAGGGACAGAGACAGAGAGACAGTGACAGAGTCAGAGAGACAGGGACAGAGATATAGAGAGTCATGGACAGAGAGACAGAGAGACAAAGACAGGGACACAGAGAGACAGAGACAGAGAGAGACAGAGATAGGGACAGACAGAGACAGAGAGACAGGGACAGAGAGAGAGAGGGACAGGGACAGGGACAGACAGAGACAGAGACAGAGAGACAGGGACAGAGACAGGAACAGACAGAGAAAGAAGGCCCTGCTTGTTTGGCCCCTCGTGCCGCCACTTCCTATTGTGGACTGGCCTGATAATTTATCTTCTTCTCTGCTTAGAAGCAAGGGCGGATCCTTTGTCTTTAATCAGCACGAGGTAATTTAGTACCCCCTCCTACCAGTCAGCCAGGAGAAACTAAGCCATTCATTTCTCTGAGGTGCCAAGAAAATGTTTTATTTGTTGTTCTACAGACATTGGGATGGCTGCACTAGGAGAAAGAACTATGCGCAACTATGCTAACTCCCTTGTTTACCACAGTGGCTTGGTAAAAATTAACTGCTGTGGTCAAGGTTATCTTTCCTTCGTGGCTCCACTGGTGAGCTGAGGTGTAATTGGTGGGAGAACAAAGTGCAAACGTGTTTACCAGGCCATGTCTGTCAGGGGATGTGTTTCAACTGTACATTGATGGGGGTCGGTTGTGCAACCAGAAGCCTGGGGATAACATAGGTAAATAAAAAACAAGGTCTGATTTGGGTTCTATTCTGCCTGTGGTTGACTGCAGTCCCCTTGTTGTCTGACCTGCTGGGTGCGCATTCTCCAGTAGAAAGATCTGGAAACAGCTGCCAGTCATTCCTGCAGTCCTAACAAGCATCTACAGGCCTCTCCCTCCTTAAGGAAGGTGTCCTGTGCACATCCCTGGTTCCCATGATGACAGTTGTCCATACTCTTTCCTTTGAGGCATGCCAAGTGGCACACAGTGGCCCATGGGTGGCCTGGAGTTGCTCTGTCACCAAGAATCACCCGTGCCAGAGGTTTCCTTTGCTCCCTGGGAAGAGTGCCTGCCTTCTTGGAGAGTATTTGTTTTATAAGAAGAAGGAAGCAGGGATGCCACTGTCTGTTTCAGGTGGCGGCTGCTTGAAGCTGGGGGTAGAGAACCAAAAGTCCCGGGGAAGGTTGAAAGTCCTGACCTACCTTCTGCAGGCTGATCTGGGGGCTGGACGGGAGTTGGGTAATCACAGACACACTTTCCTGCCACTGGGGCGACTACCAGTTGGTGGTCATCAGCTGTCCAGTCTCTGCTGGTGACTCTGGACAGTGGGAGACCTGAGAAAGGAGCAGGACCCAGCGGCGAGCCGTTGTGCAGGTATTAGCTGGACTTCCATCTTCATCAGTGGGGTCCTGGAGTCTCCCACTGAGCACACTCAGGGTGGAGGCTGCTTTGCTGTCTCCTGTTCCCAGATCTGCACTGATCTTTTACAGGTGTGTCGGCAGCGGGGGCAGAGGTGGGGAATGGTACTTTACTGTCCCATGTGAGTGGCAGAGGCTGTCGTTGTAGCATTCTTCCAAGTCAGGGGCTCAGTGGTCCCAGGAAATCCCTGAATTCTACCTCCTACCAGCACTTCTGAGGCAGGGTGCCATATCCTCCACAGCTTTGAGAGAGGCCGGTGTGTGGAATCTCATTATTCTGCAGTGCATTCCATTAGAGAAGTGAGCACAGGGCATGTGTGCTCTTCATTAACCCATGGCTGAGGCTAATAGCATTGCAAACCCCCATTCCCATAGCACACTGCAGGGTGTTGGCCAGTTACAGGGCATGCTCCTGCCACAGGCAATGGGGCTCTGCAGACCTTCTGGGGCCTCCTTTTGAGCTACATGAAGAGACCTGAAGGTTGAGACTTGTGATAACAGTCCTGGGGGAAATCAAGTCTACCTCAGGCATGCTCAGGACATCCTGGGAACAGGCAAGGCTTAGAGAAGGCTCTGCATAGCAGAAGTGGGAAGAGAAAGAAGCCATTTACAACAGGGCAGTGTGTTAGGGAAGAGGCCTGCCTGGAGACTAAGAGTTTCTCCATCAGGAAATTGATCAAGCAAGCTCCCTGAGGACATTATTTTTGTTTAGAGGACAGTTGTTGTTTTGGTTTGGGGTTTTTAAATTGCTGCTTTGAGTGGTGTCTTAGAGTTACTATTGCTGTGATGAAACACCGGGACCAAAAGCAGCCTGGGGGAGGGGAGAAGGTTTATTTGGCTTACACTTCCACATCACTGTTCATCGGCAAAAGAAGTTGGGACGGGAATTCCAGGCAGGAACCGGGAGGCAGGAGCAGAGGTCATGGAGGAGTGCTGCTTACGGATTTGCTCCGGATGGCTTGCTCTGCCTGCTTTCTTCTAGAACCCAGAGATGGCACCTCCCACAATGGGCTGGGACCTCTCCCCATCAATCACTAACTAAGGAAACGCCCTACAGGCTTGCCTAGGGACCCATCTTATGGGAGCATTTTCTTAATTGAGGTTCCTTCCTCTTTTCTGTGTCAACCTAACACCAAACTGTTGTTGTTGTTGCTACTGTTGTTGCTTCTATGTTTGTTTTCTGTTTTTGAGGCTGGGCCTCATGCCCCAGGTTGACTTCTAACTGCTTACGCACACCTTTTGATCATCTGGCCTCCCCACCTTCAAGTGCTGGGGATTAACACAGTGTGAGGGTTTGCACACAGGGTTTCATATATGCCAAGAAGCACTCCATTAACTGAGCTATATCCCTACTTTCCCTCCTCTACCCCATTGCTCCTATTATTTACTGATCCCACAGATTCTCCCCTCATCATAGATTCTCTCTCTCATCATGAAGTTCAGCATTCCCACTGAGTGTGCTTGGTTCAGGTCTGGGAACATAGTGATCAGCCACTAGCCCTGACCTAGGCCAGTGGCCCCTTTTTCTACCCAGCGATAGTGGGTTCAGCCTCTTTTCACTCCTGCCTCTGTCTTTCCTATTGAAGGCTCTCTGCATACCAGGGAGACATGCCTCCTTGGCGTGTCTCCCCCAACCTGGGTTGATCCAGGATGGTCTGTTATAAGGCCAGCTGATGATTAAGTTAACTTTGGGGCACACAAGCGACGGATTGATAGATCCCAGAAATTCTGTAGCAGACATTTTTAGAGCAGGTCATTAATCTCTCCACAGTGGGTTCTTTAGAACGCACACTTTCACTAAGTCTTGAAGAGTGGTCGGGAGCTCTCTGGGTTAGGGTGTCATCAAGGTGTTGGGGCTTATCAGGAACAGATCCCTTCAACATCCTCTTGAAAGGGCCGGGAGGCTGCTCTGGGTGGGGCCGGAAGTGAGGTTTCCTTTTGGAAAGGAGACCTGGCAGGGCTCAATTGGGTCAGAGTGCTGGAAAGAAGTAACCAACCATCTCCCACCATGCCCTGGAGTCAGGGCAGCACCAGCCAGAGGCATCACCCCAGGAAGGCTATGGGGGAGCAGGCTGCAGGAGCAGAGAGAACTCATGGCTGTCTTTGGGAGCAAGAGAGGATGCGGGGGTGGAGTGGGGGGAGCAGGGGTGGGGGAAAGGCTTGGGGGAAGGAGGAGCCTGCCAGACGTGGAACTGATGTAGACCTCGCACATAATAAAAGGCACGCACTGTACTCTCTAGCCATCTTAAATTTTGCCAAAACCCCGTGGTTTAAGCCAGAAAGAAGACCTCGAGTTGGAGGTGGAGGCGGGGTGGGGTGAGGGCAATGGGTATTGTTGTTTCATAACATGCTAAGCTAATTTATTTGTTTTGACTTGCGCCTTTTAAACAGGGTTTCATCATTTAATGTGTTTTCCATCTTATCCTGTTACACGGGCAGGAACCCTTGTGTTTGTTTACTCCGGGGAGGCTTCCCATTCCCAAAGTCCCATTTAGTCAGCCGGGCAGGGAGATGGTATTTTGATAGCCTGTGCTTGCCAGTGCCTTGCTGCCGTCTCCATTTTCACTCCCCTTGGGGAGTTGAACCACCGCCACCACATTTCTGGTACTTCTGCTCCAGTGTGAATTCCAGGCAGGAGCAGGGGCAGACCTTGTCCTGCCTCCTCCCCTGCCTCTCCGCTGCACTTGGCCCCTAGGTAGAGGAGCCCCTCTGCCCTAAAGAAAAAAAAAACTGTCTGGCTTTGGGCTCCTGCTGGACGCCCCCAGTGAGATGCCAAGCAGCGACGGTGAGAGTGAATGAACCCGGCTAGGGAGATTTACCGTTGTCCAAGCCAAGCCACCATCTTGGTATGGTCATGCCTTACCAAACTGAAAGCAAGCCTAGGAGAAATCCACGGGTAAAATGATGCCTGTGTGATTCCAGGAGGAGGGATTGCAGGGTCTTTTGGACATGCTTAATCTTGAGTTCACTAAGCAGGACGAGACTGTCATGAAAACAAAAATAGTTTAACTTCTTTTGTTAAAGGTGTATACAGTTTTACATCATATGTTTATGGCATTTTGCCTGTCTGAGTACCATGTACATGTAGTGCCCATCGAGGCCAAAAGAGGTCATTGGGGCCCCTGGAATGGAGCCACAGAGGCTGTGAGCTGCCATGTGACACCAGGAAAGAACCAGGTCCTCTGCAAGAGCAGTCAGTGCTCCTAGTTCCCGAGTCCCCTCTCCAGCCCATAAGATGTGTAATGTTCAACCAGCTGAGAACTGCTCTGTTTTCTAATGGAGGCGTAAGGAAGAATAAAAGCAAAAGTTAAAGAGAAAATAATGGCTCAGAACAGCTGAAGTAAATCTGATTGTAACAGCAATTACAAGGCATGTAAATTGGTTGAATCAATTAAAAGAAAGCCTTTTGATTTAGATTAAAAAAAAAAGAGGACATCAGTAATAAATTGTTTCAGGAGATGGGCTTAAAATAAAGGGATGATAATGAAGAGATGTACAGTCAAAATAAGTCTAAGGTAGCAATCATCTGTGGGGCTATTGTTTTATTTTGTAAAGTATAGTTACATTTTTCCACATTTCCCTTTCTTCCCCCAAACCCCCTCAGAACCCCACAACCCCTACCCCTTTCAATTCATGACCTCTTTTTTAGTTGTTATTGTTTTACACACACAGATACATACATAGACACACATATACATGCAGAGAAACAGATAGACAGACACAAGACACACATATACACAGAAATACACAGACAGACACAGAAACAAAAAGACACACAGGCACACACATACACACAGACACACAGACACACAGAGAGACAAACAGACACAGATACACAGACACACACAGAGACACACACAGAGACACACAGACACATACACAGAGAGATAGACAGACACAAAGACACATAGACACACAGACACAAAGAGAGACACACACAGAGACAGACCGACAGACAGACACATAAGCATGCACGCACACCCCCTGCTGAGCCCCTTCTGTGCTGAATGACCAGTTAGGGAGCCCCTCCCTAGGGAATCCTGTTCTCAGCATCCCTTAGCTGCCTATAGTTATTTGTGTAAGGGTGGGGCCCTGCGAGATTCTCCCTTCTACGATCGCATGCCTATCCATGATGTCCTTGTTCAGATCTGGTTTAGGCAGCTATCTTATTGAGGTATCCTGGGTGACATTTTTCCATTCTTTCTAGGACACACAGTCTCACAGCTGACTCCCTAGTCCTCTGTCTCTTCCACGCTTTCCACTACTGAGACACTCCCCGAGCCTTAGGCATAAGAGTTCTATCTACTGAGGCTCGGCTCCCTGGGATCAGTTGCTCTCCCCGTTTTTAATCAGTCTGTGTCTGCTGCAAAGGGAGCCTTCTTTAATGAGAGCGAGAGCTGTACTTGTCGGTGGATGTGAGGACAAGTGTTTAGAGCACAGGAATTTTGCTGGTCTAGTGAAGTGCTGGTAGCAGATTCTCCTCTAGGATCCACAGTCTCCTTACCCCTTAGCAGTTGGATAGGCTTCCGGTGGCAGGCTCAGCTTACCCCCGTTGAGTGGGCCTTATGTTCAATTAAACAGCTGTTGGTTACTGCCAAGATACGAGTGCCACTATTGCCCCTTTTGTACGTCTTGCTGGTCACTGTAGTCCATAGGCTTATCACAGCCGGACTCCTTGTCTTGGCAGCTTGCATGTACTTTCTGGTACTGTGAAACCTGGTCCTCAGGGAGAGGCTTTCCTGTTAGAGCCAACTCGAGCCATTTAAGTCCTGGGTTCAAAGTGCACGGTGTCTGTAGCAATAAGCACAGACCTCCAACTTCTGGAAGGCAACCATGGGGTGGGAGCAGCACCAGCCCATGTTGTCCTCGGAGTCCCCTGAACAACAGCTTACGAGGGGATTCCTTGTGCTTGGTATTTGGGTTTTGTTAGCTAGTCAATGACTCTTAGGGGGAGCATTGTCAACCCAAATATCATACCGTTGTTTAATATGTGTGCGTGCATATGTATACACGCGTGTGTGCATATTACATGTAATTTTAGGTAGATAAAAACAATGCAATATCCCTTGTGATTTTTCAAATGTCCTGAATGTTACTTACTCGTTCCTCATCTCTCTTTGTCTCGACTGACCTCCTCTCCTCTCTCTCAACTAAAGCCATGCTCGCCCGTTTCCCCATTTCTTCCTTCATCTCACTTGTATCCTGCTAGTCCCATCTCCAGGACCCTCTCCTTTCTCCACAGTCCCCTTCAAATCCCCTGGTTTCTACAGTTGCTCCAGGTTAGACGCTCGCCTTTGAAGATTTGGAGCTAGGAACTGCCGATGAGAGAGGACATGCAGCGTTTGTCTTTCCAGGTCTGAATATTCTCTACCAATGTAATAGTTTTTAGCTCCAATCATTTATCTGCAAATTTTATTTCTCTTTGCAACTGAATAGTAGTATTCCTTTTGTGTATATGTACCACATTTTCATTATTCATTATTTCATTATTCATTAAAGTTGTTTTAAAATAACAGTCTTTAGGGGCTAGAGAGATGGCTCAGCAGTTAAGAGCAATCACTGCTCTTCCAAAGATCCTGAGTTCAATTCCCAGCAACCACATGATGGCTCATAACCATCTGTAACAGGATCTGATGCCCTCTTCTGGTGTGTCTGAAGAAAGCGACAGTGTACTCACATACATAAAATAAATAAATAAAAAAATATATATATATACATATATATATACATATATATATATATATATATATATATATATATATATATATATATATATATATATATATATATTTGTCCTGGAACTCATGCTGTAGACCAGGCTGGCCTTGAACTCAGAAAACCACCTGCCTCTGCCTCCCAAGTGCAGGGATTAAAGGCGTGTGCCACCACCACCCAGCAAATAAATAATTTTTAAAAAGTCTTTAAAGGGCTCCCAAAATAAATTTTAAAGTTGAAATGACACTTCTGGTAGTGAACTGGGAGAACCAACATAAAGACACACCAGAGTGTCTGCTTGAATCCTGCGTTCCCACTCCAGCTGTGGGCCTGGAGTTATATGCTGAAGAGGACTTGAAGGGTTCTGTTTTGAAGTCCTGGGATTTTCATCCTGGGTTAGATGTGAGCCTGGAGCCATGTTTGGTGAGAGAGGCTGTCCGGTTGGAAGACAGGAGATTGTCTGATGACTTTCCAGTTGAGAACCTAACACAGGTTGGTTCTAAGGGGGCTTCCTTAGAGCAGCAGGAGGTGCATCGACTTTTGCTTGATCATTTTCTCCTACTCCAGGGATGCCTGGATCACCAACTCGTTTGACTTGTTCTTTCCCCTGTGGAAGATGATTCTTGAGGGATCCTCATTCTTATTTGCATCATCTTCAGGCACATTTGGAATATTTTTAGGTGCTACGTGATCCCTTCTACCCTATTCTTTCCCATCATTTCACTGAATCTTATGGGTCTCCTTTTGTTCCTGCAAAAGCTGATCTGCTCATTTGTACTGTTTACAGTTTGTGTCTGCCTTAGGATTTAGGGATTTTTATTTCATTTTGTTTTACTTTAATATATTTTTGTCCTGAATTAAGTGTTAATTTGATGGGAACTCTGCTTTAAAAAAAAATCACTTTCTAGGTTCTAATAAATTAAAAGTTAAACTTGAAAAAAAGAAACATACCAGAGAGTTAATCCTAGCCACACACCCAAGGACAACAGCCTTCTGAAGCGGCCTGGAAGATGGTCTGTGTGGTTCCTGGAGAAGCAAGGAGGAAATCTGCAGAGGGGCCTGATGGGGAACGAAAGCACCGCAACATCATACCTCCAAATCGAACTCTCTTTTCCAAGGAGTATGTGCCCTGTTCCCACGGCACAGGGAGACATACCTCCAAAAAGAAAGCTAAACACTATTGGGCTGAAATTTTTAATTGAAATCTAAGGCTACAAGAAGATAGAAATAATTTTTGTTGCCTATTTTGAGTCTTCTTTTCATATGTGTGTGTGTGTGTGTGCGCGTGTGTATGTATGTGTATGTATGTGTGTATACATGTGCATGTGCATGTGTGTGCGCGTGTGTATGTGCACGTGTATGTGTGTGTGTGCGTGTATTAAAGGTTCTATGAATAAGAGAGTAGATTGCACTCTCACAGAGATCTTGAATTATAATGGAATTTTCCTCAGTTTCCCTTGGACCTTATTCAGAGGCTGGGTGTGGGTCTCAATTAAATGCAGAGCTCTCAGATATGGGTAGCATTTTATTTTAATTATGTGCATACATCTGTTGTCTTCATGTGGGCAGATGCCCATGGAGGCCAGAGGTGATGGATGCCCTGGAGCTGGAGTCATGGGCATTATGAGCTGCCTGCTTGTTTCCTGTGTTCTTCACCTTTGAGTCTGGAATTGCAAGTGGGCTGCATGCCCACATGTGTTTCCTGGGCTCTAGGTATCTAAACTCAAGCTCCCATGCTTTCGAGACATGTGCTATAACTGAGGCGTGACCTCTCCAGCCCGGGGTTGCCTTCCTCACAGAAGGACTGGGCTTGGGAAGAAGTTCCCTCTTTACAGAACTATCATCTGATGACTTTTGAAACATGTAAAGCCCATCCCAGTTCCAATCGAAGATCACCCTTCATTCCATCTGCTCACTCTTACAGGTAGGTCTGCTCTTGATCCACCTGGACCCTGGCTACTGGGCAGTTGTGCTTGTTCACATAGCGCGTTTATAGGGCCTCATGTGATTGGAATCATAAAGACTGTGGTATTTTCTGTCTGGCTGCTTTCCATTTGAATACTGATCATGAACTTCACTGCTACATGCATTCAAGATGAGTTAATGTTCCTTTTTCAGGCAGACTGATGTCTGGGACACACCATGATGTTTTTATCGGCAGTGTGTGTGGCAAGCATTTCAGTCCTTTCTAGTTTTTGCTAGTTTTAAAGGAGGCTGCTGTGAAGCATCACATGGCAGTCTTCATGGGGACATAGGTAAGAACCCAGGAGTGAGATTGATGGGCACACAGTAAGTGTACCTTTAACTGTCAGAGAGAGAATGGGCCCACTTTCTGAACGGCCTCTGTGGCCTTGCATGTCTCCTGCACTGGATAGGGCCGCATCTGCTCCCAAATGTCCTCCCCAACAATTAGTGCTGCTGTTTTGCATTATCAAAAATGAGGCTATGGTTCTCTGGGGACTTCGTCTAACCTTTCTAGTCATCGAAGATGGTTGGCAATTTGTCATGTGCTTCCTGGCCACCTGTTCACCTTCTGGGAATGTTTCTGTTCAAATATTTAGTCTAGGGTTTTTGTTTTGGGGATGTTGTTCTTGTTGTTGTAGCTTGTTTCTTTGGTTTTGGTCAAACAATGAGATTGTCTTACAGTTGAACTATAACAATTGTTTATAAATTTTAGATACAAGTCTATCTTTTTCAAATATATGTTTTAAAACACCTTTTCTTAGCCTATGGCTTCTGTTTTTATTTTCCTCAAGGTGATTCTCAATTTACATTCTTTATACATTTTTTGATAACCATAAAGAAATTTATTTGAAGGCAATTCTTTCTTTCTTTCTTTTTTGATACATTTTCCCTTGTCTTAGTGCATGTTGCTTTTTGTGTCCTGTTGAACAAATCTGTTCTTACATACACACACGCACACACACACAGACGCATGCACACACATGCACACGCACACACACACATACACACATACACATACATACATACACATACACATACACGCACACACACGCACATGCACGCATGCACACGCACACATGCACACACATATACACACATGCATACATATACACATACACACACATATACACACATACACACATATATGCGTACACACACATACATACATGCACACACACATGCACACATCCACACATGCACACACACACATCCACACACACACACATCCACACACACACACATCCACACACGCACATGCACACATGTACACACACATGCACATACACACTTATGCACACACACATATGCACACACACTCACGTGTGTTAGTATGACACAATGCTAGTATAGCACAGTGCTAGTGTGTCACAATTTGAAGTAACAAGGCATGGGTAAAAGTCAAGCTGCCTATCTTTCTTACTGCACTTGAATGTCTAGCTGTTTAAGCCTTTGTTAAAGACATTACTTTGGAATTGCCTTGGAAACTTCATTTAAAGTCAGTTGGCTGGAGCTGGAGAGATGGCTCAGTGGTTAGAAATACTTGCTGCATTTGTAGAGGACCCAGGTTCAATTCCCAGTATCCAAACTGGACAGCCCACAGCTGTGTGCAGTGCTGTAGGGGATCAGATGCCCTCTCCTGGTTTCTATGGGCATGTACAACCATGTAGGACATATACATATACTTAGGAGCACACACAAAATAAAATAAATTAGTCAGTAGAATGTCAATTAGTCATGTAAGTGCAGGTGTGTCTAATTCTTACTTCTGTCATACTGCTCCATCTGTCCATCTTTATGCCAGTAGGATTGGCCTACTGTTTCTGTGTCTCTACAATTATATACTAATAAATTATACGTGTGAGTGCACATGAATGTAGGTGCTTACAGCGGCCAGAAGAGGGTGTCAGATGCCCTGAAGTGTAGTTACAGGCAGTTGTGAGCCCCTAGCTTGGATTCTGGGAACCAGAACCTAAGTCCTCTGCAAAAGCAGAAGTGCTCTGACACACTGACGCATCTCTCCAGTTCCTATGCTGACCACTGGAAGGAAGTGGCATAGGTCAGAGTTTCGTATTTTGACTGTTTTCTAATACTTTTGTCAATTTCTACAAACAAAGCATTTTATATTTGCACTATGACTACACTGAATCTTCATGTCAACTGGGGGAGAGAAAAACGCCTTCTAACACGTCAATACAACATGCCATCCCGGTGAGACAGTTTATAGTTGTTAGCATGTAGATCTCAGATATTTCGGCAAATTTATCTCTACTACTTCATGCCTTTGGTACTATTTGAAACTATTTGTTCATTTTTATTTTATGTATGCGGGTGTTTTGACTGCATGTATGTCTGTGTACCAGTTGTATGCAGTGCCCACGGAGGCCAGAAAAGTGTTGAATTCCTTGGAGTTATAGATGTTGTGAGCTACCATGTGGGTACTGGAACAAAACCTAGATCCTCTGCAGGAGCAGCCAGTGCTCTTAACTTTTTGAGCCATCTCTTCAGCTCCTTTATATGCTATTTTAAATAATAAGTTTTTAAACTTAAAGAGGTCTTTTTTTTTTTTTTTTAGCTCAGGCTGTCCTCAAACTTGCTATGCAGCTGATGTTGGCTTTGAATCCTTTCTAATCCTCCTGTCTCCACATCCCTAGAGCCAAAGGTTAAGACCTACTCCAGCACACCCATGAGTTTAAGTGGATTTTCCATTTTTGCTGTTGGTATGTACAGATATGTATAGCCGATGTTGTACCTTGTACCCATGCTGGATTTCTTACACTAGGGTTACTATAGTTTATAAAGTTTTGTAGATTTTTTAATTGTTGTGTAGGGCTCAAATAAAGGCAGTTTGGTTGTCATTCTCTTTCCTTTCTTAACTGTTTTGTTCCTTGATGTGAAGTAGGAGTAAGCATGCTAAATATCTCAGAAAAAAGAGAGAATTCTTGACTTCGTTCTGGGCTCAGGGAATAGCACTCAGCCGTGACATAGTGTGATTCTAGCTGCTCTCTGATAGTGACATCTCATAGTGACTACACTGGTTGGTTCTTTATTAGCTTGACACAAGCTGCAGTCACATGAGGAGAGGGAACCTCAACTGAGAAATTGCCCCCATCAAATTGTGTGGGCATTTTCCATGGGGGAATTTTCTTTGATTCATGACTAATATAGGAGGGCCCATCTCTCTGTGTGGTACCATCCCTTGGTGTGTGGCCATGGGCCATATAAAAAGGAGCTGATGAGGCTGTAGAAATGGTTCAGTGGTAAAGAGAACTGGATGCCCTTGCAAAGGCTCCATTCCCAGCGCCCATTTAGCTGCTATATATAGTTCTAGTTCCAGGGGATCTGGTGCCCTCTTCTGGCCTGGAGACCAGGCACACACATGGTACATAAACATAGACACAAGCAAAATACCCAGCATATAAAAGTTTAAAAGTTAAAAAACAATTTTTAAAGCAAGCTGAACAAGCCCTGGAGAATAATCCAGTGAGTGGTACTCCTCCATGGTCTCTGCCTCTCTGTTCGTGTCTCTAGGAAGCCTTGGCTTCCCTCAATGATGGACTGTGATCTGGGAGTGGATGCCCAGTAAACCCTTTTCTCCCTATGTTGCTTTTATTTGTGATGTTTATCACAGCAACAGAAAAAAAAGTAGAACAGTTACTTTAACTGAATTTAAACTTAATGATCAGTGATGAGGAGCATTTCCCATATAATCAACCCTCCATGTGCCTCCTAAACACCTCCAAGTATATAGTTATTTCTTAAAAATTCACTTTATAAGATTTATTTATTAAGATTCACTTTATAAGATTTAATCATTAAGCACCTTGCCTCATTTATAAGATATAAATTCAAGCCCTATAACAGTTATATTATTTGCATAAATAATTCGTGGCCCTTTTCTTTAAAATGTATTATTTTATACATATATATAATACATAGTATGTGCATGTGTATGTGTGCATGTGTGCATGTATGGGTATGTGTGTGTGTGCACGTGCATGTGTGCATGAACATATGCATGTATATGTGTGTGTGCATGTGTGCCTGCTTGTGTGTATGTGTGTGTGTGTGCACATGTGAGTGTGAACAACCTGCTTCATCCATTTAGCATTCCTCACATGTATATATTTTTAGGGTTGACTACTGGTAATGGATAATAAGCAGTTAGGGAGCTCATCCATGGGAAAGTTAATTCTGCCTCTCTTGGCAGTCATTAGTTGCATGTAGCTCTTTATGTAGGTGTGAGGTTCGATGGGACCTCCCCTATCTACATGGGGCTGTCTCCTGCATTGTCACTCTTCAGGACTTGTTTAGGCATCATGTTGCTGAGATTTCATGGATGCAGCCTCGTGTCATTTCTAGGAGGCACGGTCTCACGACAGATTTGTTGGCCCTCTGGCCCTTGCAGTCTGTCTGCCCCCTGTTCCATGACGTTCCCTCAGCCTCAGGTTTGAGTGGTATTGTAGATACATCAGCTGGAGCTGGGCATCCTCTGGTCAGTTGTGCCCTGCCCTTTGGCCGTCATAGCTTTCTGCAATAGTTTCCACCTGCTGAAAAAGAAATGCTTCTTTGAGGAAGAGCAAGAGTTGTCCTTCTCTGTGAGTACAAAGATCAGTATTTCGAAAGTAGTTTGAGATTGCACTGGCTTAGGAAGGTGGATGTACAAATTTCTCCTCCAGAATCCAGGACCTCACTAGCATCAGGTCATCATCTAGGTTTATAAGAGGAAGACAAGCATGATCTTCCTCTTACTGAGTAGGCCTTATGTCCGATCAGTCACCACCGAGATCTAAGTGCCACTACTACACCTTTAGGGGTATCTTGTCATGCTGGTCACTGTTGCGGTTCTTAGGGTCCCAGCTGGTAGGACTCTAGACTGCTTCCTCCTTTGGCAGCTTGTATTGTAAAGCACCTTCTGGTACTACGAAGGCACAGGGAGGAGACTTTCAGGTCAGATCTAGCTCAACTCATCTGAGCCCTGGGTCTGAAGGGCATGGCATTTTCAGCAGTAGGGACTTAACCTTCAACTTCTCTTTATTCTTCTTCTCAATTAATACATCTGTCAATGGATCAGAAGATACTCTACCACTTCTAATTAGAGAGCAAGCATTTATGTATTAAGTTGGATTTATCAAACTTACTTTTATACATTGTGGTTTGGGTAACATGTTTAAGAAAGAAGGATTCCCTACCTTCATATAACAGCGTAGTTCTCTTATTCTACCACCTTGGGACATCTGTTCAGCCAATTTACCATTAGCATATAGGCAAGTTTGTGGCAAATTCTTCTTTGGTGTGCATATCTGTGATTAAGATGATATCTAGCACTTGCCATGGTTTACCGTGGTCTTTGTAGTAAGGCGATATGCTCTTGAATGAGGTTTGCAAGTATTGAGAATTTTTGCCTCAAAGTTTATCAGGGAAACTGATCTATAATCTTCACTCCTGTGGTTAGCCTTGATATCAATTAGCATTCCATCTACTGATTTGGGATTTGGCTTGTTTTTTTTTTCCCAAGTTTTAAGATATGTTGTTACTTATTTGAGAACTCTCTGACTTTTTTTCTTTTTAGTTGATAAATGTTTTAATTAGAATCTGGGACTAAAATCTTTTATAAAATTTTTTATTTACTTTCTTTTACTTATTTACTCTACATCCCTGAACTGCTCCCCATCTCTCTCCCCATCACCCCCTCCCACAATCCTTCCCCCATTCCTTCTCCCCTTCTCCTCTGGAGCTCTCTGATTTTTTAATGCAGACATTTAAGGTACAAACTTCCCTCTTGGGACAGCTTTCCTTGTATTTTGGTACGTTGTATTTTTATTTTCATTTGATTTAATAATTTTTTATTTCCCTTTTGATTTCTTCAAGGGCCCATTCTTCATTCAGTGGGGGTTGCCTGCTCTCCAAGACTCTGTGTGCACTCTGGGGGTTCTCTTGCTGTCGATCTGTTCCATTATGATCAGATGGGATGCCAGGGGTTATTGCAGCTTTCTTGTACTTATTGAGTCTTATTTTGAGCCTTAATAAACTATTTTTTTCAGTCACTAACATTAAGTTTAGTAATACAACGTGACAGTATTTAATCCTACATATTCATACTAAAACTCTGAACCTCACTTCTGATTTCTAAATGAGATTTCTATATTCCTAAAATTTGTTACCTGTAAACAATGATTATAATAATTCAAAATCTGATTAAGATACTGAAAAGAATAAATGAAAAATTATGAACACAATACTGCTATATTTACTCAATAAACAATCATTAATTTTAGCATTATCACATAGCTACAATATATAAACTTGCAGATAGAAGACCTGGGATTTAGACCCATTCATTGTCATAATTCATGATATATTTTGGGAAAATGTGTTAAAATGCTTGATAGACTAACTACTATAGACCCTTCAAAGAATAGTAGTAGTATCTGGTAAAAATGAGAGTTAATAGGAATGCCAGACCTTATCATGTTATAAGCAATTTATACACATTATATTTACTGCCCTCAACAACTTAAAGTACATGAAGATGAGGTAATTTTGTTTTTCTGTATATAAGCCCCATCCATTGAATTTCATTGTAATAAGGCTGTATTTCAATGACCCTCACATCACCAAAAGATTTTACCTCCATTGTAGC
>NW_022196912.1:123718014-123742254 GCF_008632895.1 Mastomys coucha | reverse complement strand
TTGAGCCCAAGGTCTCTGATCCTGGTTGTGTCAGAGTGCCTGGGAGTGGAGCTTCCTCTGGCCTTAATAAACTATTTCATAGCATTTCATGGACTGTTGAGACAAATGCATATTCTGCAGACCTCAAATGAAATATTCTGTAAATGTCTGTTAAACACATTTAATCTATGGTGACATTTGACTCACATATTTCTTTGATTCTTTTGTTGTTGTTGTTGTTGTTGTTATTGTTGAGAAGGCCTGCCAGTTTCTGAGAATAGGGTATTGAAATCACCCACCATTGTGCCAGTGTTCATCTGTGGCCA
Organism: Mastomys coucha; assembly: GCF_008632895.1. Taxonomy (NCBI): domain Eukaryota; kingdom Metazoa; phylum Chordata; class Mammalia; order Rodentia; family Muridae; genus Mastomys; species Mastomys coucha. Next base: position 123,741,949 of record NW_022196912.1, on the reverse strand, counting down.
TACATACAGTAGTATTTGTCTTATGCAGTATTTGTCTTATGTCGGTATTTGGGGCATTTATGTTGACAAGCACAGTGTCCTCTCCATGATTTTCCCCCTTAGCATAAAGTGGGCCTCTTGAGCCCTGCATCTCAAGCGCGACTCTTGGTGTGAAGTCTGTTGTGCCGGGTATTAGACACTGACTCCTGTTGGTTTCCCAGGTCCACTTGCTTTGAGTGCCTCTCTCCGTCCTTATACCCTGAGACAGTGTCTGTCTTATGTGTTGAGATGAATTTCTTGGAGGCAGCAAAGAGATGTTCATGGTTTATGATCCAACATGCTAGTTGTTACTTCCAACAGGGGAGCAGAAGTCATTAATACTAACTTACTATTAAAATGCTCCTATTGATGGTTGCCACCTTCTCCCTTCTGTTTTCTTTCCTCTCCCCTCCTGCTTAACTATCACCCAAGCACAGCCTATTCTATCCTGTGGCCTCATGGACTTGTTTTTCTCTTTAGTCTGAAGGATTCCTTCAAGTGTTTTCTGGAGAGCTGGCTCATGCTCACAAATTCCTTTACCTTCTTTATCGTGGAAAGTTTTCAATTTTCCTTTGATTTTTTTTCCCCTTTGATGGTTATAGTACTCTGGGTTAGCAATTGTTGTCATTCAGAGCTGGAAATACAGCTGTGCAGGCCCTGCTGGCTTTTAAGGTTTCTGTTGAATTATCTGCTGTTTTTCTTAGGGGCCTGCCTGTGTATGTGACTCGGTATGTCTCTTGCCACTTTCCCTGTGTCTCCCTTGTTCTGTTGGTCAGTGCTGAATTCGAGGCGACAGGAAGCATCCTTTTCTAGCCTGGTCTGTGCGGTGTCCTGAATACTTGCTCAGATTGGCATCTCTCCTCCTAACTCTGGAAAGTTTTATATTTTGTAGTCACAACTTAACTGATTTTTGCCTCTTACATTTAGCATAACGATTGTTATGCCTGTGTTTGAGCAGTCGGCCAGTCATATCTTACATCGTCAGTGATAACTTTGGTCTAATAAGTGGTGAGGTGGGACTGTGTCCGATGTCCAGATGACTCAAGATACTTACTGTTCTCTTTCTCCCTCCACCCCTCCCTCCCACCCTTCTGCTGTAAGCAATTTTCAACAGTGTCCCTTTTATCCCTCTTATTTTTCAACCAAATAATTTCTTGTGGTTGCTCAATAAACCACACTGTTCACCAAATTCATCTTTAACTTATTGCCATTTCCTTCACAACAACTCAATTCTTGTAAAAGCACAACAGCTTGGGCTTGGAGAGATGTCTCTGTGGCTAAGAGCACAAGATGCTCTTCCAGAGGACCCGAGTTCAGTTCCCAGCAGTCACACAGCTATTCACAATCCTTTTTAACTGAAGCTCCAGGGGATCAAATACCCTCTCCTGACCTCTGCAGGCACCGGGCATGCACATGATGTACAGATATGCATGCAGACCAAATATTCAAATACGTAAAATCAAAATAAATATGTTTTCTTTAAAAAAAAAAAACCCCAAAAAAGCCCTAGTAAGTATAGCTCCATTTTTAAAATTTGTGCTATTATTCTCAAATCATACTATCATTTATCTATATGTATGTATATGTGCATGTGAGTGTGTATGTATGTGTGTGTGTACTAACAGAAAGTGGAATGTCTGCCTGAAATAGCTGCAAGCACCCAGTACACCCATCCCCAGAGAAAGATTCCATATGATTCGAGTGGTAGGATTGCTGGGATGGAGCTCTTCTGGCTTACTTTATCGCACACGATGCCACCATGTGCCCCACAGGTAATAGCCCTGCTATATTTTGGTCTTGCCGTGGTCCAGACTTTCCTTAATATCTAGTTCCTCCCTGTGAAATGTAAATGTCTACTCCATGCTTTTGTGTATTGAAAGCATGTTACTTAAATTTTGACTTCAGAGAGGGCTCACAATGAGAAGACGTCTTCATCCTCGGGACTAAGAAGAGATTGGACCCCAGCCCTAACCTTTTCTGAACAGAATCGGGAACTGTTAAGACTACCGGGGCTTTTGAAGTTGCACTAAGTTCATGTCAAATTATGAAATGGTCATGAGCCTTTGTGGGCCAGGTGTGGCTTGAATCCGAAATGGCCTCTCCAGGCCCCTCTTTAGAATGCTTAGTTTCACTGTTGGGTTGCTCTTTTGAAGGCTGGGAAGCCTTTTGGAAGTGGAGGAGTGTGGTTGGCAGAAATAGAAACCTGGGCAGTGAGAACTGGGGGTTATACTTATGCCTAGTTCTGGCTTCAGGCTTCACTCTCTGGTCCCAGATCTGCCGTCCTGCTGAGAACCACATGCTGCCACCACCAGCACCTGTGAGCTGTGCCCACCACCTGTGAGCTGTGCCCACCACCTGTGAGCTGTGCCCACCACCTGTGAGCTGTGCCCTACACTGAGAGACGGAAATCCTTCCAACACTGTGAGGAAACCTTTTGGTTGCTCAATTAAGTACTTGATTACAAAGTAACAAAAGTAACTACCCTGCCTCCCACAGACAGACGTCTATTCTCTCCCTAGTGTCCCGGTGGCCACGTGGAGCTGGGCTACAGTATCTTTTCTGTGTTTGGCAGAGAGGTTCTTGTCTGAAAGGTCTCTGTGTCATTAGGCTGCCCCATCCTATCTCCTTTGGTTAGGAAAAGTGAGTTCTCATCCAGGCGTTTTTACTTACACACATTAGTATTTCCAGTGTATCACTTTCTTGGGGGCTAAATATGAGCTATATAGAGAGAGCGAAAGGGAAACCCAGAGAACTCAACTTTACGGCATTCTTGGTATCCCTGGGAAACCCAGAGAACTCAGCTCTGCCGTTCTTGGTATTCCTGGCCAGCTTCCTTTCTTTCCCTGCTTTTTGTAAGTTTTCTGTCTTTCAAGTGTAACATCCAGGGTGTCTAGTGGTGTTGATCGAAGGAGCTAGAGAAACGCTGATCAGTTCTATCTTTCTGACTGTGGGAATCTTCTATGTCTTGAACAAAGCAAACAATGTAGGGCTCAAATGGTTGTTATAAGTAATATTGAAATTTGAAGGTATTTAAGCATGCATGTGCGCGTTGGGGTTGGAGTAATTGCTCAGTGGTCAACAGCACCAGCTGCTCTATTTAATTTAATTTGTGTGTGAACTGAGTCACCGACATTGATAAGTTTTTATATATATCTGACCAACTCTGTCATGACCCCCTTGGGATCACATATCAGATATCTTGTGTCTTAGATATTTACAATTCATAACAGTAGCAAAATTATAGTTATGAAACAATACAAATAACTTTATGATTGGGGCTCACTACAACGTGAGGAACTGTATTAAAGGACCACAGCACTAGGAAGGCTGAGAGCCACTGAGCTGCAGAATCTCGCTTTGCTCTTTAGTTTTTGCACATGAAGCAAGCCCCTTCTTCTCTTCTTGTCAACCACAGGAGAAATGGTTAGTGAGCAACTTCTCACCAGAAATAACAAGAAGCAAAGAAGTGACATGTTATAAATAGTAATCTAAATATCTAATATGCAGGATATCTGGTATGTGACCCCAAAGAGGTCACAATCCACAGGCCCAGAACCATTGCTGTAGGTAATAAATCTGTTCTTTAAAATTCAATTAGAAACAAAACATTCCTAATTAAAAAAAAATGAATAAATTTCTACCAGACATACTGTGTGAGAATTGGTAAGATATATACACACATATACATATATGTTCATGTACATGCATATACATGCATAAGCACACACATAATTTTAAAAAATATATTTGAAGAAGTCCCTGAAAGCTTCTATGATTTTATGAAAATGATAACATGTGTATGTGTGTGTGCCCACATGTGTGTGCATGTGTTTGTGTGCATGTGTGCATATATGTATGTGTGTGCTTGTGTGTTGTAGCAGGGATGGGGGTGGGGGTGCGACAGAAGCTCAGGTACCTGTGGAGGCCAGAAGCAGGCACCATATTCCCCAGAAACAGACACCATATTCCTTGGGGCTGGAGTTACACGTAGCTGTAGACTGTCTGACATGGGTAGGGTATGGGAACTGAACTTGAGTCCTCTGGAAGACCAGTGCATGTTCTTCACTGCTGAGCCACCTTGCCTGCTCCTCTTCAAAGGGTTTTATGGCTTTCTTTCCATTTCTCCTCCCATTCTAGATGTCAGTAAGACAGTTTCTCTACTTTCTCCCAGGGGTCATTGGCTCACGTGTTCATCATTCAGGACCAGAAAACAATATTGTGAATTTGTACCATTTTCTAGTTGAGGCAAGTGGGGAAAATCGCAAGCTCTCCTTTTGCATTGTGGCCAGAGGCAGGGGTGTTTCAAGAGTCCCGAAAGTGCAGGCGGAAAACCTGAAGCATTAGGAAACCCCAGACAGGGCCACTCCAAACCCTGACTTCAAATTGCCTTCAAGAGGTTTCCTGGGGGAAGATGCTGGAGTAGGAAGTTGTCTGTTGGGCACATGAAGGAGGGAGGAGTCAGATGAACAAAGGAGAGGCTAGTCACAGACAGAAAGAGAAGGAAATCACAGCAGTGGTGTCCGCAGAGACGACAGGACAAACAGAAAGGCTGCACCGTGTAAATAGGCGACAGCCCACAGCTCCATCGCAGCATCATCTCCGGGGATGAGGGAAAGAGGAAGCCACACCCATGGAGTAAGCCAAGCAGACTTGGTGACAGCTCGTCAGTCCTAGGTCTTATGTGTTTTAAATACAACAGAGGGACTCTTCTAGTGTGGTAGACCAGGGTGAGGGGGAAAAAATCCATGTCGCCATTTCCCATAGCTTGGAGTGATATAGCAAGGTGTTATTTTAATAAGTTGACTATTGGGATGGGGCAGATGCTTCAGTGGGTAAGAACACTGCCTGCTCTTTCAGAGCAGCTGGGTTTGATTCCCAGCACCTACTTGGTAGATCACATCAGTCTGCAACTTTATTTCTAGGGGATCTGACATCTTCTGGTATCTGAGAGCACTAGGCATGTGATCCACAGACATATGTGCAGACCTAATATTGATACACATAAAATGGATAATTTTTAAAAGAATGTAAGGAGGAGCCTATTATTTAACACTAAGATACTCTGAGGACATGAGAATAAGTCAGGGGGACCAGTGAAATGGATTAGTGGTTAAGAACATTGGATGCCCTTCCAGAGGGCCCACGTTTAGCTCTCAGTACCCATATGGCTCCTCACAGCCATCAGTAACTCTAGTTCCAGAGGATCTGATGCCCTCTTCTGGTAGGCACTAGGGTCATACATAGCACACAGACATACCTACAAGCAAAACACCCATCACATAAGAGAAAATAACACATTAAAAAATTATATCTTAAAAAATAAAAGTCAGGTATCCTGAGGACACCCTGGTCTGCTGTGTGTGGGGGTGGCATGGGTTGGAGAGCCATGAGAGGCTATGGTGAAGACAGCGGGGGTCCTATAATAACCAGTAAAATGCCTAAGCAATCAGAAGCTTATGCTGGGAGGGTGTGGTGGGTGTGGTGGGTGGCAGCCACACCCTGTGTGGGGGAGTAGTAGGCATGCCCTACTGTTGTAAAGGAGTGAGCCCTGACACCAGAGGTTTACCTCAGAGACCAAGCCCGGAGCCTGTGACCAGCGGACTGCCAAGCCTCCACAGGTGCCTCATTCTGTATTGTTCATACATCCTGGAACTGAGAGCTCTGAACCCAGGTATTGTAGATTCCAAATCCCTCTATTTCCACAACCCCTCCCCTCTCTCTCTCTCCCATAGTGGTAGGGTCTGAAGGCACCCATACCTGCTGGCAGGGTGATGGGTCACCTAGGCTGGTCCAGTGTTGAACTCAGTGCTGTCTTTGCTTCTTCAATACTCCAAAGTACCTGGGCTTAGAAATCTGCATCCTTGATTGCAAACATTGTGGGTCGTCTAGGGCAAGGGCTACACTACCCAGCTCATAGGCTGCAAAGCATAGTGGCCAATGGAAGCCCTTACTCTGCGAAGAGGGGAAGTTTCTAAACAGAGCTCAGCCCTACAGTTAATAGCTGACCTTTGACCTGCTTGAGCCTCATCCTATTGAAGCCTGATTTATTCCTCTCTTATTGTTGCTGGAAATTGAGCCCCTAAGAAACAGCTGCTCACTAAGAAGACCCCAGAAAGAAATGGGACAGACAACCATCCCAATAAGCTGCAGAGTTCTTAGCTTAGAAAAACAAGTAATTTAAAAAGCAGACAATGGAGGACTCACCTAAGATGCCAGGTGTATGCATTACTGAATCCAAAGACACTGGGCTAGTTGAAATGCCTAAAAGAAATTACAGGGGTCTCAATGTCAGAATGACCAGTGACCTCAAAGAAGATTAATTACTTAGATGAATGGAGTAAAGATGTCAATTTAGGATATAAACAAGAAATCCACCAACTTGGAGAAGACATTCAACATCCTTCTGAGGACTATGACAGCAAGACAATGGAAACCAAAGCAACGGCTTCCTCCAGAAATCCTGAAAATCCAAAGTTCAATAAATCAAATTAAAACTCAATAAAAATGATTTATAATAGACTAAATCAGGCAGAAGAAAGAATAACAGGGACTGAAGACAAGACTGAGGCATTGTTACATGAAGATGATCATAAAGGCAAGCTACAATTGTAAGTGTGGCATCCAAGGCCTTTGTGTCATGGTCAAGAGACAGACTGGAGGCTGGAGGGATGGCTCAGTAGTTAAGACCACTTGCTGCTCTCGCAGAGAAGCTCTGTTCAATTCCATGTCAAGTGGCCCATACCTGCCTGTAACTCTAGTTCCAGGAGCTTTGACGATGACTTCTGGCCTCCTCAGGTGTATACCCCTCCCCCCATGCACATAATTTAAAATGAAATAAGTGTGCCTGGGTCTGGGTCTAAAAGCATAGAAACATCATCAGTGAAGCCAAAACAGAAAACTACAAAGCACCGGAAACCCTTGGGCACCTGAGGGTATGAGGCACTTGCGTGTTTGAATAGGCATGGCCAGAAATGAACGAGTGCATCAGCATTATAGTCAGAAGGTCAGGAACACAGCACAAAGACAGAGGCTTGAAAACTCTCAGAGACGAGTGCCAAGTTACTCACAAAGGCAAAGCTATCAGAGAAACAGCAGGTGCTCTCAGCAGAACCCTTCAGGCTGGGAAAGCATGGCCTGACGTGTGTCAAGCAATGAAACCAAAGCAAAAAGATTGCCGGGCAAGATTGCTGTATCCAGCAGGGTTATCTTCCAAAATGGAAGGGCAAATCAAGACCTTCCCTGAGAAGCACAAACCAAAGCTATTTGTGACCATGATGCCGGTGGGACAGAAGGCACTCCAGGGACAGCTACACAGGCTTGGCAGCTCAGAAAACAATGACTGTCCCTGGGGGACAGATAAACAAATGAGAAGTAGGCAAGAAAGAGTATTAACTCATCCGTCCTGTGAGTCTCTAAAGGGAACAGGGTGGGCAGTTAGTGCAGCCTCTTACTAAGGACTAGAAACAGGACTGTCTGGACTTCTCAAGACACAAACAGGCTGAGAGGATTAAAAGAAAGATCCAGTTCTTCTCCTGTCCACAGGAAGTTTACTCCTCTGGCAAAGACATACACAGCCTGAAAGCAGAAATGTGTACAACCAAACAGAACAAAAAAGCAGGAGGAGTCCTACTTACTCACCATAAACCATTCATCAAGTCAAAAGTTGCCAGAAGGGGTAAATGTCTCTACATTAATAAAGAGAATTAAGAATATATATCAGCCAGGCAGTGGTGGCACATGCCTTTAATCCCAGCACTTGGGAGGCAGAGGCAGGTGGATTTCTGAGTTCAAGGCAAGCCTGGTCTACAGAGTGAGTTCCAGGACAGCCAGGGCTACACAGAGAAACCCTGTCTCAAAAAAACAAATATATATACATTTGTTTATATATATGTGTATATATATAAACTTTATACACATACACACATACATATGCATGAATTCACACACATGAATTGAACATTGGTGTACCTAATTTTATAAACAAATATTATAAGAGTAAATATATTAATAAACCCATATAAATAAACTGGAGATAGCTCTTATCAACAAACAGATTATCCAGAGAAAAGTCCAAAGTTGAATTGCACTGTAAGTTAAGAATCAACAGACATCTATAGTAGATTCTAAAATACTTCTCAGCAGCCCGTGAATTTCCCCCAAACTCAACATTATAAGTGGCAGAATAAGCCTTAACAAGTATAAGCAACTGAAATTATCTTTGATATATTTTCCAGATGAAATGTAATAAGGTAGAGATGGAAAAGGAAATTACCAAGAAGTTACAAATGCACAGGGTTTGGCTGGCACACACTGAATGAATAGTGGGGTCCACTGAGGAAACAGGCACATTTTTTACAATTTCTAGAATCAAAGGAAAATAAAAAAATTTTATTCAAGAGGTTTTGAGATTAAGCAAAGGAAGCTCTAAGAGGTAAATCCAAAGCCACAGATGACTATGTTTGCAAGCCATTGTACAGAAAGCAATAAATAACCTAATGATGTATCTCAAGGTCTGAGAAAACCATAAGCAAGTCAGACCTCAGGTCAGAGGGAAGAAAGAAACTGAAGATCTGGGCAGAAAGTGATGGAGGGAGACTAAAGAGCAATATATACAAACCCAATGAAACCTAGAGTTTGCCCTTAAAATACAAGCCAGATTGACTAAGTCCTAGCCATCCCTACCACATTTAGAGAAAGGTGGCCCATATTAATAGAAAGAAGGGTAAAAGGAGGGACATTACAGCAGGTGCTACTGAAACCTGGAACTCATTAGAGAATATTTTGAAAACTTAAATTCCAATAAATTAGAAAATCTAAAGAGAAACAGACAAGTCTCTGGATACATATGACTTTCCAAAATGGAACCAAAGGGAAGTCACTAACCCAAACACATCTGTACATAGGAGATCAACATTGTAACAAAGAAAGCCCAGGCAGAGCAAAGCCCAGCGCCAGGTGCAGTCACTGCTCACTCACCCCGACCCTTACAGAAGCATCCCAATGTTCCTCAGTTACAGACAGAAATAAGAATGCTTCTAACTGACTCAGTCCTATCCTGAGGCCCAAAGCTTCGAGCGCCTGGCAGCCTCCTCACTGGGCAGCAGTGGAATCTGATGGAAAAGACATGTGGAAGGCTTAAACTGATGAACTGATGCTCCAGCAGCCTGGCTATGTCAGGGATACAGGACTGAGGATCCTGGAGCTGCAAGCATCGTGTGCTTTGGAACTGCCCTTGAGAAGCAGAAAGTATCCTCTGCAGGAGCGAGGCCAATGCTTAAGTCTGACCTGCTGGGACAAAGCTTGATAATGGGATCCCTGCAAGCTACCAGCCATTGAACTCAGCATTCTTCAGAGTGATATGGAATCAATAGCGTGTCTAATGTTTCATCCATGATGTCCAACAGAAACTAAAAAATCAAAAGCCATTTAAAAACTCAAACTTTTAACAAAAACAAAACAAAACAAAACAAAACAAAAAAACAATGGTCTGGGCTTTCAGAGCAGATAGTATTCCCCCACACAGACCTCCAGTTAGCAGGGGAGGATTTAAAATGTCAGTTATAATATGTCCCCAAATCCACAGTAAAAAATGGCTGTAACAGAAGAGAGAAAATTTGAATAAATATAGAAATTATAAAAAAGACTAATTGTAAACTACCTGGTATCAAATATTTATTAGATAGGATTAACTTTATATTGGATACATTGTAGAGAGAAAATAATAGATGAGATTGAAGGTATGTCAGGGGAAATTTCCAAACTGAAGCAGAGAGACAGACAGACAGACAGACAGACAGACAGAACAATGAACAGAGCCTCGATGAGTAACAGAATGCTAGTAAACACCCTAGTGGGACCTGTGCAGGCCTGACATCCCAGCTCCTTGAAAGGCTGAAATAAAAGGGTTACAAGTTCAAGGCCAGCATCAATTATATAAGAAGTTCAAGGCCAGCGTGGGTAACTTAGACCCAGTTTCAAAATAAGATAAAAATAAAAATAGGCTTAGGACATGGTTCAGTGGGGGAGCACTTGGGTACATGTCGAGCCCCTCCTTCAGTTCCTACTACCCCCAATCCCAACCAACCAGTCTTAGGTACATAGGCCCACAGTTTCTGAAAAAAAGAGAGTCGACATGAAGAGCACTGAAGAAATCATGGCCAGACATTTTCCATGTTTCTTTTTGAATGTGCTTAAAAAGAGAAACATGTTTAAAGTGCTAAAAGAAAATAAATTGTCACATGAACCGCCACTCAGAAATGAAGGTGGAGTGAAAATACTTCCACAAAAGGAAGCTGGGAAGGAGCTGTTAGTAGACAATCATTGCAAGAGATACTAAAGATGGCTGTCCTAGGAGAGGGTGGGGGAGGGTAGACATGCTGGTCTGCGGGGATAAAGGTCTCCGAGAGGAAAGATGCCAATGAAGAGAGTTTTGATTAATTTCCTTGTATGCTAATGCAAGTTGGAGTTTTTCAAATATAAAATATATACACATATACATACATATATATTATACACATAAACACACACACACACACACACACACACACACACACACACACGGAAAAACAATGAGAGAATGTTAAACAAAAGCAGTAATATACTCCAGCAGAGTAGGACTGGGAAGCTCAGTGGTCAGTGAGAGCCTGGTGACTGGCATGGATTTATTCTTCAGGATCTTAAAAGGATACTATTGTAAGACTGACAGAAGAAGTGGGAGTTTGGGGAAACCTGATACATCAAGGATGCATTTGTAACTCTTAAAGTAACCACTGATAGACCAGTACAAAGCCACCTGTTAAGAAGACACCAGGGAGGGAAATGCACGCTGCACCTGCCAAGTTTGGCTTAGGCATTTTTAATGATGGCCCAAGACAGACATAGCAAAGAGCAAAGGGGAGAAATGAAAAACAAATTAGCAGGAGAGTTCATCTAAAGTGTCAGCAGAAATCCGGCTGTCAATCAGTGCATGCTGCCAGAGAAAAAACAGAGACATTTCACACAGGAAGTTTCAACTGATGGAAGATGTAACAGGCTAGAGAGCCAATCACTGAGAAAGACTGCTAACTGCTCCTGCAGTGGACCCAGACTCAGGTCTTTGCACCCAGAAGGCAGTTTGGCACTTCTGTAACTCCAGCCCCAGGGAATCTGGTGCCCTCTTCTGGCCTATGTAGGTACCTACATAGTATGTTGTGTGCTGTCATACACTCAAGGCATACACATATAAGACAAATTAAGGTTTAAAAAAGGACATAACTCATTTGCACTTTATAGTAGATTGTTAATGTGCGAAGTGAAAGAAAGAATAAATGTATCTAAAACTATAGGGGAAGACTGTGATATTTGTTCTCCAGAAATTTCTAGAATGAGTAGACACCAATCAGGAAGGCATAGAGCAGAGCATTTGAACACTTTGCCATCCTGACAATGTTAATGTTTCCAAACTGTTTCATGTAACAATGCATAAGACACATTCTTCCTAAATGACTATAAAATGTCTTCAAAATAGAGTTTTCTCAGCTGTCCATCAAATGTGGCTATGCTTCAAAGGTAGAATGGGGGGGGGGGCCACAACGATTAGAATAGAGATAAGTTGGGAATTTACACCAAAAAGGCAACTGGAAATCTTGAACTTTGAGGACATAAGCTGGCTTCCACATAACCAATGAATAGAGGAAGAAAGTGAGTAAATTTCAAAATTGATGGAGATTAAGACACAATGTGTTTAACGCTGGAGAAAGGGCTCATTGACTAGTCACTGGTTGCTCCTCCAGAAGACCAGAGTCCAGGTCCCAGCAGAATGCTGGCCAACTCACAACTGCCTATGACTTCAGTTTCAGAGGATCTGATTCCCCCTCTTGGCTTCCATGGGTACCAGCATACATGTGCACATGCATATGCGTATGCACACACACACACACACACACACACATACACACATGCCCACATACAAGAACAGGCATGCACACACACATGCACCAAACACACACATATTTTTAAAAAACTTACAAAAATAGGTGGAGCACACATATTCACAAACTACCCAAGCAGTATTGACAAAACTGTCAAGAATTTGGAGGAAAGAATGAAGAGACAGAGGAGAGCCTGAGGAAGCAGGGTGGGTCTGTGTAATGTGTCCTGCATGGGATCCTGGCACAGAAAAATGGGATGATTTAAAACCTGTAAATCTAGATAACATATGGGCCTCACTTAATCATGGTGTGCCAGTATTGGCCCACTGCTTGTAACAAATATGCCACATACATATATGGATAGTGAAGTTATGCGCCCAAGACATCAACCATGGAAAAAACTGGGTGTGGCTTGCATGAGAGCCCTGTACTCTTTGTAACCTGTGAGACTAAAGTTATTATTAAAATTTTATATATATATATACATATATATATATACATACACACACACACACACATATATATATATACATATATATATATATATATATGTTTTACAAGAGACATGAGATTGTGCAAAAGCAATTTTGGGGAAAAGTGATCTTTGAATGTTTATATTGGAAATAAAAATCCAGTGTCGATGACCTTTCCTTCTACTTCAAGAAAATGAGGAGCGTGTGAGACAGAGGGATCCAAAGGTGAGCTTCAGAATCCATTGACTAGAAGGTGGTTAGAGATACAGGAAAGCAACCAGCTAAAAAGTTAGTTCTTTAAAGGTGGTAATGAAATTGACAAAAAGTTAGTGAGAGTGATTTAGAAAACAGGAAAAGCAAGTTACCAATATTAGGGATGAAGGAGGTAGCCCCTCTCCTGCTTCAAAGACCATACAAGGATAAGAAGGGAAGATTAGGAACAAATTAATGCAAATACATTCAACTTACAGGGAATAGAAAACTCTCTTGAAAAACTCAACTTATGAAACTGAGACAAGAAGAAACGGAAAATATGAAGATCCCTATATTTATCAATTATGGCACTTGAATTATAGTTTAAAGCCCACAGAGCGAACTACAGGCCCAGATGGCTTCTTCTTCTTTCTTTTTTTTTTTTTTTTAATTTCGATCAAACATTTAAGAAAGAAATAATACCAATGTTATACAAACCTTTTCAGGATATAGGAATTAAAATTTTCCAACTCATTTTATGAGGTTGGTAGAAGCTGAAACCGATTCTTAAAAAGGCATGATAAGGGAAGGAAAAGTTTAGGCCAATATTTCTCGGAAACGTAGATGAAAGTTTTCTCAAGCAACTTTGAGCAAATGAATTCTAATTGTATACAAAAATCACAAAATACAATGACCTACTCAAGTTACCCTCAGGAATAGGAGACTTAAAAGCCATAGGGGGCGCTGAAGAGATGGCTCAGTGGCTGAGAGCATTTGCAGCTGGGCCCAGATGAACAGCTGGGTCACAATTGTCTGTAACTATCTCCAGAGGATCCAGTGCCTTCTCCTGGCATTCAAGTGCACCAGTATGCACATGCACATGTGTGTTTGTGTGTGCGTGCGCTCTCGTGCATGCAAAAATTAAAGTAAATAAAGCAAAGCTATTCATTGTTAATCATTGTATTAGTAAAGAAGCGATTATAATCGTCTTGAAGTCAAGGCACTAGCAACATTTGATGATCAGCTGTGATTAAAGAGAAATGTCTCAGAAAATTAGAACTGTAGACAGAAAGCCTCCTGGCAACAAACAGGTTGCCCCAATCTACAGCCAACTAACCTTGGAAAACTCACCTTCCTCACCCTGAAGCCAGAAACAAGGCATTGTCTGCCACCTTCTCGATATTCATCTGCATTGTTCCAGTACCTGAAAGTGCCAAGGCTGGGAAAGGAGAAGACAGTTTCTTTGAGTGAGGATTTCCATACGACAAAACTCCAAAGACTCCACTTAAAAAGAATCAAAGCTTCTGGTTGGGGGGGGGGGGAGCTGCTTTTCCCAGCACTCAAGAGTCAGAGGCAGGAGGATCTCTGTGAGTTCGAGGTCAGCCTGGTCTACAGGGTGAGTTCCAGGATGACAAAGTCAGAGAAACCCTGTCTTAAAAAAACAAAACAAAAGATAAGAATGGAAGTTCACTACAAATAATAACTGAGGTTTCAAGAGACATGGCCACTTAACCTGAACAGAAATCAGTGTGCTTCTCACATTATAGCAAGAAATGATTGAAAATGAAACTTATTCACAACACTACTTAAGAGAGCACAAGGTACCAATTCTTAAGTAATCCAGTGAAGTTAAAATTCAAAATGTTGTGGTCTAAATGAAATGAAATCTATTTAAATGGAAGTTATACAATGCTCATGGATTATGGTCACAGTTTTCCTGCCATTGTCCCACATATTCAACACAATATCAGGCAATATTATAGAAACTGATAAAAAGATCCTCCAAATACATGTGCAAAATAGGCCTCTAACTCCACTTAAGACAAACTAACAGAGTTCATATTTGATCTTTGATCTTGAAAGATATTTTCCTGAAAGACAAAATTCATGAAACACAGTGTTTATCAAGACACCCGGCAAAGGACAATAGATGGGAAGCAAGGTATGTGCGTCTAACTTATATCCTGGTGTGGCACAGAAAGGAGGGTCCCCAGGCTGCGTGGATTTCCTTGACAGAGGGTCTCAAGGAAAAGGTAGAGGGCTATGGGGCAGCCAGACACCATGGGTCAGTGCCCCATAGGAGAAGTAACTAAAGGATGAAACCCTGGCATCACTGGCATCCAACAAGTGCTGCTTACCACATCCACACAAGCAAAGCACCCAAGACCAGGGAGAGAAAGAACAATGGCGTGGGGGCAAACAGCGCAAGCATGGCCCATCCCTGCGGCTTGCTTGGGAAGACGGCACATGCACAGCCCATCTCAAAGTCCTGCTTAGAAAGCCTCAGAGTGAGCTGAGCTTTGGCTAAAACCCCTGGACAAATTTTGTCTCGTTGAAGGAAAAATGATTCGTCTTAATTAGGACAAGGACAGAGTGAGGCAGGAGGGACCTCTCCTGTACAAAAAGTAAGATGTCACTTCTACTCAAGTGACTCTGAGAATGTTTTTTTTTCCTTAAATTTTGTGCACCAGGCACTGGACTCTCCCCACATTAATAGCAATTCCAGTCCCGGATCAAACACTTCTCCAGACTGTCTGAAGAAATCTGAATCCCAAAGATCAAGCTACTTCACTGTATCTCAAAGCATAGGTTGGGGGTGCAAAGGTCAACATGGAACAGGGTAAAATCACGATGCCTACTTTCTGGTGAAAGATGACCAGGCAAGAAGCAGGCAGAAAAGTCAGACCCACGAAGAGGACTTGGACCTGACTTATGCACCAGAATTCAAACACATGGTGAAGCTCCCATGATGACCATTAGAAAGTAAAGGCAAACTTCAGAGAACACACAAAGCTAACACAGCATCTAGAGATGTGCGCCATAGTGCCTGTAACAAAAATGCCACCGAACGGGTCTGCAGCCTTGCTAGACCTTAGAGGAGGAGGGCCTTCAAGACCCGGGGATGGGAAACTCTCAAAGAAAACATGGAGGGAACCCGAAGCCCAGCAGAGCATCTGACCACACCAAGTGCTGGTCACAGGACAACCGAAACCCTGACGTGTGGGCGGGAACCAGATGAAAACACTTTGATAACTCCCCTAAGAAGTTAAATATAGGCCTACTGTACATCCTAGACACTTCACCCTGCAGCGCTTGCCCAAAAGAAATGTTTAGTTTGTTCAGGCTGGTGTCTTACAGACAAAAACGAAGCCTTCCTCACATTCTCTATGGAGGAGAGACCAGTATCAAAGCACCATTGGGTCTGCTGGCTCTGCTGGGTCTGCTGGTGCGAGCCCATTCCTCAGAAATGGCACCTTCTCTGTGCCCCTGGTAGAAAGAGGAGTGGCACCTTAGAATTATTTTTAAATAACTCCATTCATATAGCATCACTCTTACTGAGGTCCCATATCTTCATGCAAACATCCCAGGGGATTATGGATCAAACATACAAATTTTGGAGAGTTGCAGTTCAGAACACAACAGAAAATATACATTCTCTCAAATACCCAACCAAGAATGTCCATCGAGGTGTAATTTGTGGTATCCCCAAATTGGAAGTGACCCCAGTGTTTACCAACAGGTGAGCAGATATTCATACTTTAGACTTATTCAGATGGTGGAACACAGTTCAGCAGTTGGAGGAGTGAATTATTGATAACCTCACCAACATATGTGGATCTCAAAATAAGTGAGCAAGAGATGTCAGATTAAAAAAAGGACAGGCAGTATGTTTCCATTTATATAAACTCTAGAAAATGTGAGCTCATATGGAGTGCAGATCAGTGGCTGCCCAGAGATAGGGAAACAGGAGGGAGAAGGATTGCAAAGAGCAGTGGAAACTGGGGGTGATGGACATCTCCATGAGTCTAATGAGGGGAGATGGGCTCTCAGTTGTTTCTGCAGTGAGATCTCAACAAACTGGGCACCCAAGAAAGTTGCAGGTCAGTTGCGACATCTCGATGAATCTGCTCAGAAGTTAGATGGGAACACAGGTCCTGGAATAGCTATCACAGACTGGGGAGATGCTCAGTGGATAAAGGACTAACCATACAAGTGTGAGAACCCATTAGGATCCCTAGAACCCATACAAAAGCCAGGCAGACTTGGTGACCACCAGGCAAAGATGGCGGCACCTCTACATACATGTACACACACTCACACACACAGCCACACACACAGCACACATATACACACACACACATGCATGTACACACATGTGCAGGTAGCCCCAATGCTGGCAAGGTGGCTCAGTGACAGGAGGTTCCGTGGCATTGGGATTTAACTACCAGATTAATTTCAAGAATTACTGAAAAGGAGCAGTAGCTGCTCACTGCAGTATTGACATGGGGTTAGACAACTAGATCAATGAAACAAAATAAGGAGTCTAGAAACAGATTTATATGAGGCTGTGCAAGGAATTGATGTACAATCAATGTGCAAGAAAATGCCAGTGAATCTCAATCGGGGTGGTAACATCACAGAATGAAGCTACCACACCTGGATGCCCATAGGAAAGAATTCTGGGGCCCAACATTATACAAAACAATCCTATACATTCTTTGTGTGTGCATGTACAACATATGCTTGTATGTACATCTTGTGTGCAGCTGTGCAAGCCTGTGTGCATGTATGGAAATCTGTGGAGTGTGGTGGGTGACCTCTTCTAGAGCTTGCTGCCTCTTTTCACTGAGACAGGCTCTTTGACTGGACCTGGAGCTTATCATTTTTACTGGCCTTATCAAAGCCAGTAGTCAGTAAGTTCCAATGCCACTGAGCCAGCTTTCCAGCCTTGGGGCTACCTGCAGCGTGCGGTCATGCCTGGCTTTTCACATTGAAACTGGGGATCCAAACTCAGGTCCTCCTGTTTGCATAGCATGTGTAAGCACACCCTTACCCATGGAGCAACCTCCACAGCCCATGAAGATTATCTTGATGTGGATTTACAGGCCTAGATTACATTGTAAATCACTGGAAAATATTTTTTGAGATCTTGGTGGAAATATAAATTCTTAGAATCTATTTTTTTTAAAGCCATCCATTTAAAAAAAAAAAAGAATAAATGGGGGCTAGAGAGATGGCTCACTGCTTAAGAGTACTTACTGCTCTTTCAGAGGGACCAAGACTGGTTCTTAGCGTCCACATCAGGTCCAGCAGCTAGTTGCCTGTAACCCTACTTCTAAGGGATCTGATGCCCTCTTCTGGCCTCCACAGGCACTTGCTCACTTGAGAATGCTCGCACATGTGCATGACACACACACACACACACACACACACACACACACACAGAGAGAGAGAGAGAAAATTAAAAATAAAACATCCAATGGACTTTATAAAAAAGATAAAATTTCTATTTTTTAAAAAGATTCCTTCAGTGAGTGATGGTACAAGTGATAGCTGAGGGCTCCCAGTGTGCACGGTTAAATGCTGGCTGCGGATAGATGGGGAAGGTCCAGCTAGTGCAGACAGAGCTTAAACTGATCCCCACCACACTTGCGTGACTGTCACCAGAGCTATTGAAGCAGATAACAAGGATGTGAAAAGGTGCCTGGTAGTGTTAATCACCAGAAAAATGCGATCTTACAGCACAGTGTTCTATAGCTAATGTTAAAACCTTGCAATCTTATAGCACAGTGTTCTATAGCTAATGTTAAAACCTGTTAATGTAGTGTTAGGCAGAGTATGGACCAGCTGGGAGTTTTGCCAATTTCTGTCAAAGTGTCAAATGGTACAACTTTGTGGGGAAAGTCTTTAACAACCATTTTTACAGACTAACTACACTTTGTGTGTGTCTGTGAAACAGCATGTGACATTTCAGACAAGCTAACAGAAGGTAAATACATACCTACCTCATCCTTAGGCAAGTCCTCTAGGTACCTGACCAAGAGATCCAGAAATCCATAAGCTGCTTGTAGAATGATCAAAGTGGGCTCTTTAGTCACAATAGTCGACAGGGATTAGACAAAGTGTCTTGTTGAACAGTGGAAAACATGCTATGCTAAAGAGGAATATTGGACTAAAGACACAGCCACATGTCCAGCGCTCTAAAGGCACCAAGGCGAGTTGGCTTAACCTTGGTCTCATTTGCCTGGAGTTCCACAGCATCAGACAGGACTCTGATATCAAAGTTGGAGTGATATCAAAGATGGGACATCCAATTTGGTTGACAAGCATAGTCCTTGTCCTGATTTAAGGGCTGTCAGCTTTGAGTGTATATATTTGTCAAAATCTCCATACTTCACACTTCTGATCTATATATTCTAATCTATGTAAGCTTTACCACCATTAAAATATGGAAAATAACAACCATAGACATGTGATCCCTATGAATGTAACATTGTAACATTGGAATCCAGGCAGCTGCTACCAACGATGAGAGAGAGAGAGAGAGAAAGAGAGAGAGAGAGAGAGAGAGGCAGGGAGAGGGAGAGGAAGAGGGGAGAGAGGGAGAAAGAGAAAAAGAGAGAGGGGGAGAGAAAGAGAGAGGCAGGGAGAAAGAGAGAAAAGGAGAGAGAAGAATTAAAATTGTCATTAAAATGTCTGTCTAGGGGCTGGAAAGATAGCTAAGAATGCTGGCTGCTTGTCCAGAGGACCCAGGTTTGATTCCCAGTACCCATATGGTAGCCCATGGCTGTCTGTAACTTTCCCTCCAGGGACCCAACACTCTCTCTGATTTCCATGGGCAATAGGCATGCATGTGGTGCACAGATATACAGGCAAAACACTCATACACATGAAGATAATAAAATAAAAAAATCTAAAAATTCTCTCGTAAGGCTGAGCATTTGCTCTGCTGGTAGAGAGAGCATTTGCTAAGCATGCAAAAGCCCTGGGCTCTAGCCCTGGCATAGTGTAAACCGGGCATGGTAATGTACGCCTACGACCCTAAGCTAAGCAACCGGGAACCCAGACAGGAGGATCAAAGTTTGTGGTCATCCTTGACTACCTAGGGATTTGAGGCCTGTCTCAAAAGAAAAATCTCTTTTAGAAACTGACAGGTTGACATTATCTATCCGTAAATAAAGAAAGCAAATAGAGAGAAAACTGTATAATGTAATGATTTCATGGTCTTAAAAAGTCAGAAATGGCTATTAGGGCTGGGGTTAGCTTAGCAGAAAGAGCATTGGCTTAGCTTTAGCAGGGACACAGCTCTGGGTTCTATCCACTGTGTCGCAAAAGAGAAACAGGGTTTTAAAAAAGGACAAAAAGGTTTAGCCCCCCCACACACACACCTATTTAGTGTATAAAATAGGTGCAAAATTCTAGATAAACTTCTAGATAGTTAATTATAAGGTGTATTTTAGAAAAGATCTAGTTGAGTTTGTTCTAAGAGTACAAGAACAGCTTAGCAGCAGAAATGGCATCAACATCACCTGCCCTGCGATTGGAATAGAGAGGTGAGGTCCAGCACTGAAGAGCAATTAAAAAAAAAAAAAAAAAACTTTCAAGAAACTCCCAATTGATACTAGGCTGTTAAATGTGGCAATGGCTCTGCAGGTTATAAAGTCTTCAAAACAAGGAAAATCAAATCCTGCCCCTCTGAGGATGGACTCAAGACTTGTGCCCTTGGATGCTGGGGGTAGGGCAAGTGGAGATACCATGGATGTCAATCTCCAGAGAGGCTCTGGCTGGGGCCCCATTGGGAAAGGAAAGAACAGGAAGTGAAGGGGGGGGAGACACAGCTGTCACCGTGCACAGTATATGTCATCTACATAGAAACCCAACAGAATGAACTGAGAATTGATTGGGACTAATAATAGAGTCTAGCAAGAGCACTGAATACAAGATCAACTAAGTAAAATTAGTGGCTTTCCCCGACACCAGCATTAACCAATTAGAAATATAATAGAAGAAGATACACACTCATAAGATGAACCCAAACGATGAAGGATCTAGAAATTAAGGCAGAAATAACTGCAGAAAACCTTTAGATGAGGGGGAGGAGGGTAAAGTTTGAAAATATATAAAGGACACAGAAGAAGGCATGAGAAGAGAGGAGATAAAATTGACAACACGAACAAATGGAGCAGGCGACCATTTTATGGATGCTTAAAGCCGCACAAATGTCAAATCTTCCCACATTAATCTATAAATTTCATGTAATTTTGTTCAAAATACCAGCTGGACTTTTTGAAGGACTTGACAAATTCGTTCTAAAATACATAGAAGCCATAATGTCCACAATTGCTGAGTTTATTTTGGAAGAGAGCGCCCAGGGTGGAGGCAGGAGGAGGCCGACTCCTCCCACTTGGTCTGGAGGCTTCCAGCGAAGACAATGAATCTGTGCTGAGACACTTTGTAACAAATTAAGTGTGGCTTTAGGAAATGAGAGAAGTTTAGTATTTTACCCCACTTCCATCTCTGGCATTTCCAAGGTCAGTGGCCACTGCAGCCTGGCTCACTGATTCTCTGCTGAGGGTACACGATTGGTTCAGTTGAGTTCCCTGTGGTGGGGAGATGAAGACACCCCTCCTAGCTGACTGCCACCAAGAGGCTGCTTCTGTGATCTCTGCTCTCATCTTCGAAGCCCAGATGGGTTTCTCCCTGGCATCACATCCAGTCTCAGACTTGATTCTTCATTCAGGAAGGACCTAGGGCTGATGAGTTCTGTAGAGATGCTCTCGTTTTTTATTTGGTTGTTGTTTGTTTGTTTGGTTTTGTTTTTTAAGAACCCAGTTGCCTGGTTACTAACCAGGTATGTGGAGTGACATTCAACAGAGGGCACAGGTTATTTCAAAAGAGGAGATTCTACTCTTTGTACTATGGAGGGATTCTCGGGGCATCTTAGAACTCCCCATAACACATACTGTGTTGTAGTGATACATTTAGCTGCAAACTCTGCCCTCTGCAGAATGGAGAGTGGTACGGCCCTAAGGACTGGATCTCACAGACGCTAAAACTCACAGATGCTCAAGTCTTGTGTATGACATGGTGTGGTGAGGGAATAGTATCAAGGCCTGCTTCCCCCTGCCTTTTAAACCACCTCCAGGTAACTTATTTATAGTTCTACTAACACGATGGAAAAAAAAAAAAATGGAATAGTTATTTTTACCTCATCATTTAGACCATAACGGATAGGAATGCAAAGTCCTCCAGTCTTCAGTATAGATACCACTGATCCCTTTCTTTTCCTTAAGATGGGGTCGCTCACAATACAGTGTATGGTGGCCACAAGTTTGTACCAATCCTCCCTGCTCAGCCTCCTAAAAGCTGAGATTATAAACATGAGTCATCACGCTCCACTAAAAACTGTTTTTGATCCAAGGTTGGTTGGATCTATGGATCTATAACCCATGAATTCATTTGCCAAATGTGGTAGTTAGAGGGAGACTGGGGAGCCAGAGGGGAAAGCATACATTATTCATCCAGAGGAAAACAAGTCACTGGGTTTAGGAAGAATAGATGGCTTTCCTAACATCCTTACTACATGCATGGTGAGTGTGGGCAGGCTGCATGGAAATGGATTAAAGATATTACATATAAAGGCTGAAACTACTACATGGAAACTGTGCAAAACAGGGGATGGGAAGATGGCTGAGTAGCTAAAGTGTTCCGCCATGTAAGCATGATGACCTGAGTTCAGATTCCCAGCACCCACGGTAAAAGCTGGGCATGGTGCTGCACTCTCATAACCCTAACCCTGGGTGTGAGAAGAAAGGTGAATTCCCAGATCTCCAGAGCCAGCAGCCAGTCAAGCTCAGTCAGTGAGTCCCGGCTTCAGTGAGAGAACCTGTCTCCAAAAATCCAAGGTAGAAAGTGACTGAAGAAAGACCCTGGGCATCATTTTCTGGCTCCTATGTGCACAGGGACACACACACACACACACACACACACACACACACACACACACACAAAGTGTCAGAATCAGCTTGTGCTTTTTAGGGGGAGGTAGAACATCTTATATAAAGTCTTTTACAAGCCACAAGCCATAGAATGTGTTCCCTTTGGGTTTCACTACATTAGAGTTAAGGATACTGGTCAATGGAGAAGAGACTCCAACATCATAACATGACATTACCATGTTGACACCTTAAGGGATCACTTTTAGGACAAGTTAGAGACTCATAAATTGCAAGAGATAAGGGCATCCACAGGGAACAATGGGCTCTTAAAAATAGTAAGAAAAGACCTGGATTGCTCCCAAGTATGTGAGGGGTGCTCTGTTGTAACAGTCACCTTTGGAAAGGCAAAAGGAGTAAGATAATTGGGGGAGCTGTTGGAGGGGTGCAGATGCTAGCAGAGACACAAGGCAGGTGACCCTGACACATTGCTGTTAGGAGCTCACAGGGTAGCCAGTACTGTGACTTTTAATCATTACTGTTGGTGCTAGGAATAGAGCCCAGAGTCTCCAGAATGCTGGGCAAAGTGCTTCCCCCACTGAACTGCAGCCCAGCCCCTGTAGCTACCCTAGAAAGCTTCTCTTGGTTCTCTGTCTAGAGCTTGTTATTTTCACCCATGCCTTCCATTGGGTCTCTCTATCCAGGCAGTAACTAAGGACTTCCGTTCTACTAATGAAACTAAAGATGCCCTTCTGAGGTTCTCTAGATAGCCTGGTTGGAGGGGCACCCCAAGTGACATGCTCAATGACCCCCCCAGGCTTGAAGAAGCCAGTAGGCTCCCCCATTCCTTTCCATTGTGGTTAGGGTCACCTTCTCAGAATGGGGAATAATGAGAAGCCGTTTAGGCAGACCTAAGGAAGAGACTCTGAAAGCAGCCATTCCAGACTTACAGTGCTCCAGTCAGGAATACCAGAGGAAGCCTCTGGTTTCTTACACCCCAGTGAGCAGCTACATGAGAATGGGACCCAGAGCTCCAGGACAGACACTGATCCAGCCTGGCAGACAGCTTTGGAACCTGACTTGTAAATTTTCACAACCTACCCTCAGAGAAGACCAGCTCACGTCCAGAACCCAGGAGCACACAGAAAGATCATCTTGTAGCCGTTAGTGGGAAGTATAGCCTAAGTGTCCAGCAGGGTGGCAGGACAGTAAGTGAGATGTGTCCACACAGGGTGGCAGGACAGTAAGTGAGATGTGTCCACACAGGGTGGCAGGACAGTAAGTGAGATGTGTCCACACAGGGTGGCAGGACAGTAAGTGAGACGCAGAGCAGAAGGTAGGACAGTAAGTGAGATGTGTCCACACAGGGTGGCAGGACAGTAAGTGAGACGCAGAGCAGAAGGCTCTGCAGGACTCCAGGAAACTGTCATGTGATGGAATGCAAAGTCTTTGCAGCAGCATGGAACATGGACAGATTTCTAAGGCATACTGTTGAATGAAAAAATGTAAAAAACAGGAGCTGCTGAGCTCAAGACATTCTTAGGTTGGAAGCTACACACACACACACACACACACACACACACACACACACACACTCACACGTGTGTACACACATGCATGTGCACAC
>NW_022196912.1:123715500-123717786 GCF_008632895.1 Mastomys coucha | reverse complement strand
CACACACACACACACACACACACACACACACACACTCACACGTGTGTACACACATGCATGTGCACACACACCTGTGTACACATATGCACATGCACACACACATGCACACATGTGTACACATATGCACGTGCATATACATGCACACACATGTACACATATGCACACACATACACACATGTGTACACATATGCACACACTCACACATACACGTGTGTGTACACATATGTACACGCACACACATGTGTGTACACATATGCACATGCACACCTACATACACACATACAACACACACACATGTGTGTACACATATGCACATACACACATACATATACACATACCACATACATACATGTGTGTACACATATGCACATGCACAAACACACACGTGTGTACACATATGCACATGCACACACACACATACACACACATGCACACCTGACAGCTCCATGTCTGTAAAGTAAAATACACACACGGGAACATGCATGAAATCCGTGAGTGAGCACAATGAGGCAGTGAGCGTTGGGGACAAAGGGTCCAAATGGCTAACACAACCAGAAATAAGCAGTTAGTTGTCTTAGGCCATAATGTAAGAGGTTCAGCAACATGACTGTCACAAGCCAAAGTACATGGTTCAAAAATATGCAAATAAGGGAACTGTGACATTGCTGCAATGATGATGCTCCATCCACAGTGGAAGTGGCAATGCCTACAAAGCCATCTCTGCCTCTACCTGTGATTGTTAATCTGGTTGTCAACTTAGTTGGATAGAGGCTACCTCTAGGGGACCTTCTCTTGAAGGATTAACTGAGGGGAAAGGGCCTCTCCAGGGTGGGTCGAACATCCAGGCTGTAGTGAGCCAGATACAAAGAAGTCCAAACAACAGATCGGGTTTGCCTGCATCCCTTTGCCCCCTTGCTGGGGAGCGCATCTGTATTGTTTTCACTGCCGTCAGGCCTTGGCTCCTTCAGCCTTCTGACGTTTATTCCATCAGTTCTGTCCTGTGGAGACCCTGACTTAAAAATATACTACCCTCTCTGTATTCTAGGCTAGGGCGTGGCAGGCTGCACATGGAACCATCATGAAGGGTTTGCAGAAGAGAGCTGAGGGAGACAGGAATGGAGGGTAAGCATGCTCAGAGTAATACTGACCTGCCTCTTCATGCATCTCTCGGATGAAGGACCAACTCCCCACATTATTGGTACCAAGATAATAGAAAGCATGTGACTTTTGTAGGGCAGCTGTTTGTGCCCTGGGGTTTCCCCTGGGGGCTCAAGGCCAACAGTGCTGGCATGAGGTCTGTGCCAATGGCCAGATCTGGGGCACGGGCTATGAAGTCGTGAAGCACGGATGTGTCAGGTGAATAAGAGACCGGAGCTGTGCTTGGAGGCCACTGCAGGCCGAGGCCACTGTCATCAGCACAGAATTTTGCCTGAGCGGAAACAGGCATGAACCGGAACTTCTTATCTGTTATCCTGTCCCCTGTTATTTAGAACTTCTAAGACTTAGTGATGAACTTTTCCAGACCCTCACTGTCTGCTGGGATGGGCCATTGTCACGACACACAGAAGGCTCATGTCCAGAGTGTGCAGGCTATGACAGCCACCCACAGGCTCTCAGCATGATATGGCTGTCGAATCCCGAAGCTTCCAGGCATGACAAAGAGCCTCCCGGAGTGTCCACGGGGATAGAATCCATCACAGTGAAGGCCGAAGGAGCTGCTGAGGGCCCTCGAGCCTCCTGTGGAGGGCGGAAGATAATGAGGGCTAACTCAGGGCCGCCCACCTGGGCTGCAATTATTCAATTTTCCTGGAAAATCGGCTTCATCATGATGAATACTTCGCTGATTTCAGAGCAGATTAATGCACTTGATATGAAGTGCGATCCCATCCATCAGCTTCTGAAACTTGCTGAAGCTCGTGTTGATTAACCCATCTTCTTTGGCTATCTTGTCTGGTTGGTTCACCCACAGCCTCCAGCCCTCATTGACCCAAGGAAGTGGGAGGAAGATTTTTTATAAATGTTATGTTCCATAGCCTTTTTCATTTTCAAATTCTTTGTGTGTTCCCCTGTGCACGTACGTGTGCGTGTGCTTGCGCGTGCACATGTAAATGCTTGTGTGTGTATGTGTGTGTGTGTGTGTGTGTGTGTGTGTGTGTAGGCATGCAGGTGGTGGCCAGAGAGGTGGGTGTCCTCCCTTGGGAACTGTCTGTCTTGTGTTTTTAAGATAGGGTCTTCCAGCCGGGTGGTAGTGCTGGGATTAAAGGCCCTTTAATCCCAGCACTTGGG
>NW_022196912.1:123705573-123713073 GCF_008632895.1 Mastomys coucha | reverse complement strand
GATGGGCAGCTTACTCTGGGGCAGAGAAATATGGGTGGGCATAACTTCTATGCTCTGTGATGCTGGACATCCAGAGGAAGGTGGCTCAGGACTGAGTGCCCAGCTGGCATGGACTCTGAGTACAGATGGCAAGCCAGATGGGACAATTGTTTCCTGGCACCCAGTAGAGATAACTCAGTGGGCCGTTGCACAATACGTAGCCATGCGGTGTGGACAATGGGAGCTGCCTGGAGGCGGTTTCCTGCTGGTCACACATCCCAGAAAACCTGGCTCATAGTCTCCCCAAAGGGAGCCAGCGTGGATGCCACCAGCTGACCTCTCCCACCTTGTCACCTTGGGACTTTCCCAGATAACAAGGCTTTGGGATAATAGGGTCTTTCTCCAGTCTGGATTGAGTCAAGGTTGAACCTCCAGGAATCCAAGGGCATCCACTCTTAAGTAGCAGCTTATTTCCATGCTTGGGGCTTTTATTTAGGTCTGAGATCCCAGATTTGGAGTGAGATTCACCAGAGGATCTGAAGATGGGCACTCAGCTACCTGGGCAGCCAGCAGTCACTGGAAAGGTTGTTGTACCCTTGGTAGAGTCTGGTCGCAGGAGGGGCTTGCACGGAGAGCAGCCTCTGAGACGTTCTGGTCATGTAGACAGGTACATGGGAAACAGTGGGGGAGGCCTCAGTACACAGCCAGCTTCCCATTCTACCCACATACCTCCTGGCAACTTTCTTTAGGATAGAAAGCTCTCTTCCAGGTGGGGGGCCATGCCTTCAGCTCTGCCTGCTACTCTTCAAGGGTCCCCTGGAGGCTCACAGTGGCCACTATGAGAGAAGGGACAGGGCTGCGGTTGTGCAAAGTGGCAGGGCAGTGACCTCAGGGGCAGGAGCGATACACAGGGGCTTCTTTAGGCTCCATCCTCACGATGTCTGGAAACCAGGGTGATCAATGTGGGGAGGCAGGGGGTCCCAAAGAGATTGTATCCCTAGCTTTGTTCAGAAGGAGAAACTAAGGGAAAAGGCCAGAGAAAGAGACTGTCATACACAGTGTGATAAAAGAAGAGTTGGGGAAAGCACAGGTTCTGTGGCTCCCAGGCCACCTCCCCTCTGTCCAAGAGAGCTGTCTGTTACCACAGCAAGGGTGTCTCTCACAAAGAGACCAATAAGACAACAAAGGCACGGCTCTCCTTTGATCTGCTTGGAGGCTCCCATCTCCCTCGTGACACCTAGCATATGTTTCTGATGCAGCCTTCCCCACGTTCCTGGACTTAGAGCATACATCTGCACCTTCTGGTGGACTAAGCTGATTCTTGTCAGGCTGGGCCTGTGTGTACAGAAGAACAGGGCATGATGAGAATCGTGAGGAGCTTTGCAGAGCTGTTTGCAAGTGACTACGTGGGTGACATTTGGAGCTGAACTGGTGGGCCAGGGCATCTTAACACAGGACAGGGTGTGGCTCTTTCACAACCTCTCTAGATTCAGAAACCAACCCCTCCCACCCCACCTCATCCCACCCACCAATGAGGTCTGCTCAGCTTGGCCACCTCCCTGGGGTCTTCTCGCTGCCTGGGTGTGTGAGGCAGGGGAGATGCCACATACAGCCCTGGGCTACCCATGGTTCCAGATCTCAAACTGGGTCGCCTCAAGGTGGCATGTGGCCCTTGCCAGGACTTAGACTGTTAGAACTCAAAGTGTAGATCTTGCTTCAAGTGTCTTCCTGCTGCCTCTTGGGTGCCCCCAATGGCATGGTCAGGCTGGTTATTTTGCCTCTGGCTCTGACACAGGCCAAAGATGAGGGCTGAGTGGACATTCGGAAGGGACAGATGTGGAGTTGGAAGCAGCCAAGTGCTCCTTCCAAGTGCTTCTCTGGTCCCCTCCAGTGGGACTTCTCCACAGGACAGCACCCAAGGCACGGCAGGTTGGGTCCTCACCAGCACCCTACTGTTAAGACCTCACTCTGCATCCTTCCCTCTTTCCCTCCTATATTTTCAAAGTCCCTGGGCCTCTCCTGATGGCCACAGCCTCTTTGCTGCCTAACTCCGTCAGTCACCTGTAACTAGGCCATGTCATTGAACTTTGCCCTGCCTCTTAGGCCATCTCTCTAGCAGTAGAGCCTGTCAGCAGATGTCAGTAGCATTTGTGTACTGGGGCTCTCTTGCTCAAACCCAGTCGGGCCTGTGAATCCATACATCTACTTTCCCTCTTTGAAACTCACTGCAGAGCTCCAGAACCTTCTAGCTGGTTCTAGTGCTAGTCTGAGGCCCGGGTACCCAAGGTGGTTCTGTTCCCTGATGCCACACCCTTGCTTTGCAAGGCTTGTCTTCCGGATACCTGAGAGCCATTGGCTGATCAAGGTTTGCACCGGAGTCATCTGGTTCCTAGAGCATTTGTCTCCCTCATGGAACCACAGCCTGGGGGAAGTAGGGCAGTGTCACCCCTGAATCCTACCTTCACTGCTGTATACCAGAAATTCCGGGGAGCCCTTTCTCTGACATACCCTCCCCAATTCCCAGGATTATACTTTGAGACTTTCTGTAAATTTGGCCCCCTACAGTTTTCTCAGGCCCCAGGCTGGATGTTGAACCTCCTTAAGTACCCCTATGGTATCCTGGGCAAGCCACTTTGCCCACCTGGCCACTCTTAGGAGGAGTGCATGGGTCACGGGGTCCTTCCAACACCTAGCCTAGAGTATATGTACACTGTGAGTACTTAGCAAATTTTGACTGGCTGTAGCCCGTGTCTGGCACACAGCTGTACTCTACGGACAGAAGGCAAGGCAAGATTGTAATGAGCAAATGTCAAGGACCCTAGAAATAAATCCCTTGCACCCACCCTCCATCCAGCTACCACAGGTCTCTGGAACCACGAGTATGGACTCTCTGTATGAGCAACCATCTCCGTTCAATGGCTGGGGGTTGGGCAATGCTGATCCGGCCTTGCCACCTTGTTCTGCGGTTGAGCAAAGCCCTGTTTTAAAAGGAATTCATTTTTCCAAATTGCAGAACAAAGAACACAATGTTTAGGAAGAAAGCACTTCAGTTGCTTACATCTGAAAAAAAATTAGCAGTATTATGTAATGAGAGACACTTGAAAGTGCTGAGTCACGCCAGGCCGACTTACATCTCCCACTGGTTTGTGAGGTACTTGTAAAATGACATCCTGTTAATTTAAGGCTCCTTATGATAATTTTCAGTTAGTTTATTTGCCTGGGAAACTTATTTGTGGCCTCCAGGGGGACAGTCAGGTTTAGTCTAAGGACGTGGTATCTTTGTTCAAAAACTCAGACAAGGAGAGGAGGCAGAATCCCAGGTCAGTCCCCAGCAGGACAGGCTCCTGTTACTGTCCCCATCCTGTCTTCAGATCTGAGCTGGTGCCCAGCTGGCTCAGACCCACCCATTCCCAGCATTCCTCTGGTCTGTTTTGCAGGTCAGACTGAGAGGTACTGAGGAGCAGACAGTAACCAATGCATGGCAGTCATAGAAGGTTCCAGGTGGGTCCACTGTAAACACACCCTAAAGTTTAAAGTGATTGTTCCAACGAAACATTTCTCATTCCAGGTCACAGTCTGCTGAGGGAAGCCAAGGTGGGAACTCAAGGCAGAAACCTGCAAGCAGAAACTGGAACGGAGGCTTTGGAGGAACACTGCTTACTGGACTGCACTCCCTCTGGCTCGCTCAGCCTGCTTTTTAATACACCCAGGCACACCTGCCCAAGGCTGGTACTAAGTGGGCTAGCCTTCTTTCATCAATTAGCTTTTAAGGAAATACCTCACAGAGATTCCCACAGGCTAGTCTGATGGAGGCTCTCTCCTCCCAGGTAACGCTAGGTTTATGTCAAGATGACAGCTGACGCTGACTGTAACATCCCCATCTTGTTTCTTATCCTTGATCCTGCATGTTCCCACCCATCCGTCTTTCAAGTAGCACAAAGTCCCTTAGACCTTCTTCTGCACCAGGCAGAGGACCATGAGGCTCCAAGGAGTGACAGAACTCGGACCCAGTCCTCATGGATGGAGAACCCAGGCCTGGGGAGGGAAGAGACCTGTCCGCATAGGAAAAAAAAAAAGGCTCTGAGATAGTGATTCTGAAATGCCTGCTGTGGACTCAGTTGGATGGAGGTCAGAGGACTCATGTCTCTCTCAGCAGGCTCCCTCTGATAAGCGTCTCTTTCAAGGAGGAAGAAGAACTGAAGCCACCATAGGGAGCAAAGGGGCTTCTGAGGGCCAGCTGAGGAGCGAGGGGCAGGCTGGCTGATAAGAGTTTGGGATGGAGATGTGTGAGAGCTGTGGGGAGGGGAAGATGTGGTCAAAGATAGGGGTCTGAGGGTGTGGGTTCAGAGAGGGCTATGTGGAGTGACAGGGTGTTGGACAGGGCTGGGTGGCAGCCCTGGAGATAGACTAGGCATCGAGAGGCCAGAATAATGGAAGGAAAGGCTCAAGAAAAGCTTAGAGCTGACTCCAGGGATGGAGAGAAGTGGAAGCCATTGATGGTTAATGGCAACCTGTTTCTATGAAATGGGGATTGGAAGAAGCAGCTCTTGGTTCAGAGCACTGGCTGCTCTTCCAGAGGACCTAGGTTCAGTTTCTGACCCACATGGTGGCTCACAACCATCAGTAACTTCAATTGCAGAGGATTTGATGCCCTCTTCTGTCTCCATGGACACCGGACACACACACGGTCAATGTACACACATACATGCAGGCAAAGCACTCATACACAAATAAGATAAATATTAAAAAACAACAACAACAACAACAACAACAACAACAAAAAACCAGGGGGCTGGAGAGATGGCTAAGTGCAGTCAAGAGCACTGACTGCTCCTCCAGAGGTCCCGAGTTCAAATCCCAACAACCACATGGTGGCTCACAACCACCTGTAATGGGATCTGATGCACTCTCCTGGTATGTCTGAAGACAGCTACAGTGTATTCATATAAATAATATTTAAAAAAAATAAAACAAAACAGGCTCATGGATTAACAGTGAAATTGCTGCTCAAGTTTTAGAAAAGAAATGTAGGAGAGTGGTTAGACGAGACTCCCGAAGCATATGCTATTAAAAGCAAAACAAAGAACTGGACTCCTCAAAAGTAATGACCTTTGTACCCTGTGGTGCCTTGTCAGAGGGTAAAGCAACAAGCCACAGGCCTCAGATGTCTGCAGAGCACTGGGGCCTCCGAGCTAGGATGCTGAGTGCCACCAAGACCTGCAGGCAGGAACCGGAATGGAGCGAGACTGTTTGTGAGCACAAAATCACAGTCGAGTTGGAAAAGGCTAGGAGGGATGGTCAGATGTTTGACCTGACCCTGAGAGCACACTCACGGCGAGCAGATGGGGGAAATAAAACCTGAAACCTGTGTGCAGGGTTCTTAGCTATGAGGGACCCATACACTCAAACTAACAGGAGCAGAATGGAACGCGCACCAAACAACTCAAGAACTAGGGTAACTCGGAGAAAAACATCCAATATTCCCAAATCGAGAGGCATTCACAAGACACCTGACCGGCACCTTTCAAAGCAAAGATTTAGTCACAGTGAATGTTTTCCAGGGTGCAGAGAAACTAGGCCTCTGCATATAGCCAATGGGCAGTGGGCATAGCATTTATTCCTGAAAAGTTGACCAGGTTCTTTAAAAACTAAACATGAGCGGCTGTGGTGGTCCACACCTTTAATCCAAGCACTCAGGAGGCAGAAGCAGACAAATCTCCGTGAGTTTGAGGCCAGCTTGGTCTACAGAGTGAGTTCCAGGCCAGGATACACAGAGAGACCCTGTGTCAAAATAAACAAACAGTAATAACAACAAACTAAGTGTGTAGTCTGGGGACTCAGCCCAGTTAGGAAAGTGTTCTCTGAGAATGTATGAGTGCCTGGATTTCATCCCCTCATGCCCATATAAAAAGCCAGACATGGTAGTTAGTGCATGCTTTTCATCCAGACACAGTAGTGCATGTTTTTCATCTCAGCACTGTGGTGGTGGGTCACCAGATTCACTTGACCAGTTAGCCTACCCTCATCACTGAGCCCTAGGTCATTATACAAAGTCCTGGGTGAGATGCAGCATTTGATGTGTATAGCATAAAGCTGGCAACCTAAAGGTCCTTGCTGGCTGCAGTGTTGGTCAGTCAGCGAGAGGAAGATCAAGCTATGGGTGCACACTGGAACTTGGAGGGGGTGCTCAAGGGCATTGTGTCTAACAAGGCAAGCCTGCCTTGAAGACTGCCACACTACGGTCTCAAGGAGACAACATGACAGATATGAGGGCTAGACAATGGGTCTCCAGGGTTAAGGTTGAAGGGAGGAGTGAGGCTCCATAATCTGGGGCTAGCAAGGGAGATCCTTGTGTGCTGGAGCTGATCTATGTATTAATTATGCTGCATTCGAGCAAGTGAGCACACACAAACACACACACATACACATGCACATAAACACACACATACACACACAAACACACACACATACACATGTACACACATACATATGCACACACATAAATACACACATAAACACACAAACACATACACACACAAACACACACATGTGCACACAAACACACATACACAGATAACATATGCACACACACAAACACACATAAACACAAACACACATACACATGCATACACATAAACACACACATACACACATAAATACACACATAAACACACAAACACATATGCACACAAACACACACATATGCACACAAACACACATACACACATAACATATGCACAACACACACATAAACACAAACACACATACACATGCACACACATAAACACACACATACACACATAAATACACACATACACACACAAACACATACATACACATACACACACACACATAAAATATGCACACACACACACACACAAACACATACATACACATATACACACAAACACACACATAAAATATGCACACACACAAACACACACATAAACACAAACACACATACACATGCACACACATAAACATAAACACACACATACACATGCACATACATAAACACATACATATACACATAAACACACACATATACACACAAACACACACATATGCACACAAACACACACATAACATATGCACACACACAAAAATATGCACACACAAACACACACATAAACACAAACACACATACACATGCATACACATAAACACAAACACACACATACACATGCACACACATAAACACATACATACACACACAAATACACACATATACACACACACAAACACAGACATACACACACACACACACACACACACACATACACACACACACGAGTGCATGGATTGTGCACTAACCTTCCAGAGCCCATGCTGAAGCCCTGACCCCAAAGGTGAGGTATTTTGGAGTAAGTCATTTGGAGGAGTTAGGCTGTGGGATGGAGTTCCTGTAAATGAGCTTGTTTAAAGCGGTGCAGGACAGAGTGTCCCTTTGTCACGGGAGGACACAGGGAGAAGGGCTGGGACCAAGTCATGCCAGAGAGCATCTGGACCCAGGACTTCCCA
>NW_022196912.1:123699910-123705252 GCF_008632895.1 Mastomys coucha | reverse complement strand
CCAGGACCACTGGAAACAGTCTTCTCAAAAACCCATGGTCAGGGCACTTTGTCGACAGAGAAGCCTACCGGAGGCAGGGAGGCGGCTGCTACTGAGGTCACTTCCTGATTTGATCCTGTGTTACTGTCATGTAGGATGCTGCATGGGAGGTGTGTGTGGGGGGCGGGGGGTCTGAATGAAGGTGCTATGAGACCTCTGCATTGTTCTAGCTACTTCCTGTGGATTTAAGATTATCACCCCCCAAAAGATACAAAGGAGATGGAGGAAGAACTGGGAGAAGGGCAGGAGGAGGAGGAGGAGGAGGAGGAGAAGGAGGAGGAGGAGGAAGGAGAGGAGGAGGAGGAGACGAGGAGTCTTGGTCGGCACAGAGACCAGGAGCAGTAGAGGCAAGAGCGGCAGAAACCTGTGAGGGGTATGCTCCTTCCAACTGTGTTATGCAGACCTACCAGGCCAGATGTCTGGTGGGGAAAATTAACTCAAGCCGGCAAAGAAAAGGTGACCCCCAAGGACGATGCCTGCTGAGAACAGGATGTGGCACCCAAGTCCTGAGCGGAGACTTCCATGTGGATGTGCTCTGCCCTGCCCTGTTCTGCTGTGCAGCTGTGGCTCTGAGAAGAGGGAAACAGGCCCCTGTCCTACCCACAAACCCTGTCCTGACTCTCAAATCCCAGTCTGTCTCCCCCTCAATGATCCCCAGTGTGGGCATTAGGGCACCACCCCGTGTGACAGAGCGTCAGCCAGAGCCAGCGAGGCTCCTGGGGCTCCTTGCAACCCACCGCCCTCGGCAGAAAGAAGTAACTAAACAATCTTGCCTTGCACAGTAGGAGCTGCGTACAACCCACTCTTCCCAAGTTACATGAGGACACAATTTATCTTTAGCCCAAAGCCACCTGCTTGGTAATCTGCTTCTGTGTACCCGATTGATCCCACCCTCCTTACGTTGGCTGGAAACACGGCTGTTTTTATTTAAAGCAGCCAGCAGGCACAGGATACTGGACAGGGCTGCCCAGCATGCGCCCATCTGGGTGGATGCTGCCCATCTCACAAAGATGAGTCGGTCCTTTCAGGTCCAAGTTGGTGAGGAGCCTCGTACCACCTGGATGTGATGTCTGGACCCCAGTAAGAGGCATGCCAAATAGACTATTGCTTAACATATTTATTCAGTGCTGGCCACCAAGGCCGGTCTTCATTCTAGGACTTCGGACTCTCTTCCAGACCTAGGTTAAAAAATCCCGAAAGGGTTTATGGTCAACACCACCCAAGGTTGGGGAAATGTTGAGCTCAGTAGTGTCTTAATACATGGCTGTGTGTGGAAAGGAGAGCAGTGTTGCTCTGTGTCTCTGTGCTCACTCAGTCACCCTGATCACTCCTCCATTTTCCCCACAGCTGACATGTCATGCCTACTCAGATCCTCAGATCTCTCTTCTCTCCTCTCTTTTCTCAGGCCTGCCGTGGACATGAGCGGAAAGCCCTGCTAACCCTCTGCAGAGGTCAGAGTAGGCTGTGAAACCCAGGGCCCTACGGGCCAAGTTCAGATGAGGAAGAGACCGGCTACCTCTGTGACCATAGGAGCTACAGAAGGAGGAGGACCCTGGTGTTGGTGGCTGGCCCTTAGCAGGTACTTCCCAGGCTTGGGGTATCTATAGTCTGAGATGCAGAACTCCACAGCATCCCTGGGTCTCCACTGCACAGCTAACAGAACACCTCCACCAAGGTGAGCACGTGAATTGTACTGCCTGGCACACTATCTGTATAGTGGTAAGAGCAAACGCTTACCATTTAAACTCTTAAGTACTGGGGAGCGAGCCTAGGGGTTCATGGATGCTGGACAAAGCAAGTGGTCTTTTGCTGAGCTGGGTCATAAGCCCTTTTGATGTGTGTGTGTGTGTGTGTGTGTGTGTGTGTGTGTGTGTGTGTGACTGTGTGTGCGAATGTGTGTGCTATATGCAAGTGTATGGAAAGATGAATATTTATTCAGAGGACAGAATAGGATGTCCAGGGTCTCTATCGGTACCTGTCTTATTACCCTGAGGCATGCCTCTTGCCGAGCCTCAAGCTCTTCACTCTGCCCAAATGGGTCAGTAAGTAGTGAGCTCCCTTGATCCCATTCCCAACTTCTTGGTGCTGGAGTTGAACATGTGTGGCCATGCCAAGCTTTTCACATCTGTGTGGGTTCAGGAGATTCAGTCTCTGATCCTCAGGCTTGTACAAGGGCCTTACCCACTAAGCCATCTTCCCCATGTTCCTTCATCTTTTTATTCTTTTAATTTCAAGACAGACTCTCACTGAGTCACCCAGACTGGACTCGAACTCTCTGTTACACAGACTAGCTTGAATGTTGGGGATCCTCTGTTTCAACCACTCAAGTCACCAAGATTACTGTAGAGAACGCATATGATTCTCATCGGGCCTGGCCCATTTAAGTCACTTTAAAGTGTAGAGCTTGGTGGCATGAATTTCTTCACATCATTGTGCAACCCCCGAGGACATCCAGCTCCAATATTTTTTATCACCATAACAAAAAGCTTTTGAGTGGTCACTCTCCATCCCTCCATGCCATCTGGCAACTACCAGTCTTTACTCTGGCTCCAGGGACTCGCCTATTCTGGATATTCCCAGCAGATGAAATGGTGCAACGCTGGGTATTTGGGGCTGGTTCCTCTGTTTGGGCATTACCCTGTGGAGATTTATCATTGTAACCAGTCCAACACTTCATTACTCTTCATGACTGAGTATTAATTACTCCAATGTATGGCTGGGCAGAGCTTGCTTCTTCCTGTTGCTGGGGCTTCCTGGAGCCTGAAGATGCCTTCAGCAGATCCGCTTCTTCTTCAAGGATCTTGAAAACACCACTCACATGCAGGAAGGAAGGACTTGGGGTGTCATTCATGGTCCTGCTTCTCAAGCCCAGGACAGCTCAGTATCTATTTGCTGACTACTGAATGAGTGAATGAGCGTGACCACTAAACCAAATGAGAAGCGTTTGTCCTCGGCCCCTAGAGAGACAAGGGGCCACAGCTGCTGTTCTCGCAGTCATGTTTGGGGAGAAAACCCCCAAAGCAGCACATAGGAGGCAGAGCGTGGCCATAGTGTTGGTTGCAACAACACATGGGTATGATTACACAGGAGCCTAATTCGGCTCCAATCACTGCTGTGACAAATTGCCAGACACCCAGTGGCTTAAAACAACACAAGTGCATGACTTCATAGTCTGGATGCCAGAAGCCTGACAGAGTGCCACTGGGCTGATGGGAAGCTGTCGACAGGAGCTGCAAGCTCCAGTAAGAAGGCTTACTTCTTTATTTTTCCAGCTTCTAGACGCTACCTGGGATGCTTGACTCAGGGCCTCCTCCTGCATCTCTACAGTTAATTGTGGAGCAGCATCTCTCTGACACCCCTTCATTCCTTCTCACTGTCTGACCATGGCTGGGGATGCTGGGGATACTGGGGATGCTGGTGATCAAGTTGGGAACTCTGGGATCATTCAGGCTCATCTGCCAGCACTAGACACACATGAGATGCATAGATATACATGTAGGAAAAAAATCCTATGTACAAAATCAATAAACCAATCTCAGGGGAAAAAAAAAGTTTTAAAAAAACAAGACATACTTTGGGCTCCAGACACCCAGCTTTGAATCTCTGTCTGCTACATATGTAACTTAACCACAAGTTATAAAGTCCCAGATGCCAAGGGAAGGGGCCATGGCCGGCTCTTGGGATGGAGGCATGTACACCTTTGGTGGGGCAGTCATTCTGAAACCACAGAGGTCCCTTGGATTCCCACGGACGAGACAATCCTCTAAGTCCTTCCAAACTCTTGGGGCGAGGAGACTAATGCAGAAAACGCTGAACCCCGACTTCACATCCCACCCCTTCCTGGTGCACTGCAGCATAAGCCCCCACTGGAGACTATTCCTTTAGACCACTCCAATGTTTTCTCTTCCTCCTCTTCCCACAACTGAGAAGGGACAATCTCCAGAAGACGGAGCTTGGATGTGGGACTCTGGAACCCCTATGGCTGTATACCTCTGGAGCTCATAGAGGCTCTGGCATGTTCAGGGGATCAAGAAAATGCATTTTAGGTACAATAATCAGTCAATCAATCAACCAATCAATCAATCAGTCAGTCAGTCAATGTGTCTCTCTGTGTGTGCGTATGTGTGATGTGTGTTGAGAGAGAGCATGGCACATTTGGGCATTCTTAGCTTTTCACCTTATTGGAAAGGGTCTCTCTTGTCGAGCGGGGCTCTCTTGATGAGGGCTCTCTCTTACTGAGGGAGTCTCTGTTGAGATAGGGTCTTTCTTGTGGCTGTTGTGCTGTGTACTCTAGGGTTCTCAGCCTCTGAACTTCCAGGCAATGCTCCTGTCTCCATCTCCCATCTTGCTGTAGGACTTCTGGAATTACAGGTGTGTGCTACCACGTCTGGCTTTTTCCTTGGGCTCTGGAGATCAAATTCAAATCATGAGGCTTGTGCAGTTTACCCTTTTACATAATGAGCCATTTCACCACCCCAAGGACACACTTGAAATTCCAATGAGCCCTGAAGCTGGGACTTGCAAATAACTTAGTGATTAATTTGAAAGTTTTTGAAAAAGACTGTCTTCTTTAAAAGAAAACAGACATAGGAGATGTGGGGGCTTCACAGGTGTGATTGTACATAGTGGTGGTGGTGGGTCCATTGAGGATACGACTAGGTATAAGGTCTTTGTCCACTATCTCTGTATAGGCAGGTACTGCCTTCTTATGCCCTTTCTCAAATGACCTGAGCCTAGGAAAGAGAAACTGAGATGGTGCGTTTTAACACTCGAGTGCCACCAAGGTGCAACATGTATCTATTCTCCATGTGCTGCAGGTGCATGTACAACAGGTTCCCTAGATCCCTACCAGAAGCTGAAAGGACAGCGTTGTTTCACCTAGCTCAAGAAAGGGATGGGGCATGCTCCCAAATCAGTGAGCCTTTGCTCCCTGCATCTAGACGCAACTTTTCCATCTTTGCTGAGACCTTCTCTCCTTGGAGCTCTATTAGGGACTCTCAGCAATCAGCCCTGAAGACTTGAGGCACCCTGAAGGGAAGATGGGATCAGGGAAAATGTCACTTGGTAGTCTGCCTTTCGGGGTTCCAATGGCACCTCTCAGGAATCGGGTTAACAGAGCACAAGACGTACCAGATGCCATTAGCTGTGGCCTCAGCTGTCTGTGTACAGCCACAATGGGAGATCAACACACTGACACCTGGGACACAAAATGCTAGCTCCCGGGCAGTGGTGGCACATGCCTTTAGTCCCAGCATTTGGGAGGCAGAGGCAGGCGGATTTCTGAGTTCGAGGCCAGCCTGGTC
>NW_022196912.1:123693489-123699683 GCF_008632895.1 Mastomys coucha | reverse complement strand
AAGAGAGATCTAGGTAGAAGATTCAGAACCTTAGGTGTACTTTTGCCTGCTGAGCTCTTAGGAGGCATGGGGAGAGGATGTGCCTCAGATCCAGGCAGGCTCCTTTGGGACATTCTCAGCAGACTTGACTGGTAAGGATCCTCCCAGCTCCTGGCGATCTGCGTCGTAGAAAGAATAGAACACATCTGTCTTTATAGGAAAGTAGAAAGAATAGAACACATCTGTCTTTATAGGAAAGTATTCATTCATTCATTCACCCAGGAAATGTGTATTGTACTGGGGAAGAACCTTCAGCATGCGGAGGGTCCTGGATTTGATCCCAGATATCAAAAGGAAATGAAGAGACAAGAAAAAGGAGAATATATTGGACATTAAGCATCATGCCGGCCTTAAGGGATGAAAAATAAAACCTTGTCCCCTGCAGGTTTACAGCCTGTGGTCTTAGGGAAGCAGGCAGGTGGGCACAGCGTAGCCCGAGATAAGTTTTTTCCCCCTGCTGATTTCTTCATTTGTTCATCAAGTGTCTCTTGTGAGCTACTTATGCCTCGGAAACCAACTAGGATTCTACCTGAAGCCGCTGATATAGAAGCCACAGTCTGTGGAGTGGCTAGTGGACACCAATCTTTGAATAGCTGGGGAAACAGTTAGTTTGTTGAAAAGAGATGATGCATCCCCTTTGACCCAAGTGGTTTATGGGAAGTACTGTATTTAGTTGGCAGTGTTGGATACAGTTAGCTATTAGCAAGTACAGAGTGTTTGTCTTGTATCCATCCTCTTCTCAACTGTGTGCAAATGGGGGGCCAGAGGCTGGCCTCCCTGGAAGCCTTGGTATGACCTCTGTGAGGACGGGGGCTAGAGGCTGGCCTCCCTGGCATGACCTCTGTGTGGACAGGGGCCCAGAGGCTGGCCTCCCTGGAAGCCATGGCATGACCTCTGACTGCAGAAAACTCACAGCTAGTTGGGAGAAAGAAGGCAACATTTCATAGATCACTCAAACCTCTCCCCTCCCCACAAAGTAAGTGTTCTGAGCTCCTGCACATGATACTGCTGTTCTCTGGGCTTTTCTCAACCAATTACCTGCTAATTGAATGACTCCTTGTGACCTTCCCTTTCCTCTGCCTGACAGTGACAGCATTGTAGAGATCTTTGCTTTCTAGACAGGTGAAGAATAACCCAGAGAAGAAGAGCAGGCAGAACTGGGTTACAGGGACACCCTGGAGGAGCAATACTTGCTGGCACTGTCTATAAGAAGGTGGCCTGCTCTTGCGCTAGACACCATCCTAATCTTTTCAGGCACTCTTTGTTGCATTTGGCTCCTGGAATGAAAGAGTAGCGTTCTCCATTAAATAGCTTGGTCCTTTCAGGATACTGGACCTCCAGGGCAATTAATTCATTCTTTACTTCAAGTTTTCAATACATATTTTCTCCATTTGTAGAATAGAGATGGAAAGGCTTGGAGGCACACATCTTTAATCTCAGATACTTGGAAGGCTGATCAAGTGGGATCCTGAGTTCAAGGTTACATCTCAAGCTAAAATCGAAGGTTGAGAGTTTTGCCTGCTGGTAGAAGATCTGCCTAGAACATGCAAAAATGTGGAATTGAGCCATGACACTTCAGAATAAAGTGGAGGTGTAGGAGGAGGGAGGAAGAAGATGGAAAGTTAGAGATGAGGATAGAAGGGGTCCATTATCCCTCCAAGGTAAGACCAGGGACTGGGGTGTGTTCTCCAGAGGTGCCAACGGACATGTTCATCAGGAAACGACTCAGTTTTTGTGGTTTGACATTCAGGAGCAGGACTTGCCATAGTCTCTGCATCCCTGAGTCTAGACCCAGCTTCTCAGTGCTCACTGGCTAACCTGAGCTCTTCAACTGCCCTTTGGGCTTGCCAGTCCCACAAGGAAGCACGTCTGACCTCTAAGCCCATACTGCCTCATGTTCCCTTCTTTATTTATTGACCCCTCCACTGTGGCCTGGGTTACTTCAGCAACTTCTTGGCAGTGTATGGTCATCCTAGCCACAGCCCAAAGTATAAACCCGGGAGCCAACTTTTCCCTCTTTCTAATGGGGTCAAGATGTCACCCATTCCTTCCCAGGAATGTACCTCATCTCTCTTTCTGTTTAAGACTACAGTTAGACTTAGTGGCCGACTGTCCACACAATCAGTGCTAAGGGTTGTAGCTGAGTGAGTGATGAGGTACACAGGAGCTCACAGTTTAGCTGTATGCCTCCCAAGGGTGTGTGTGCACTTCTGTTGGTCCCAGAATATGCCACAAAGTCCCCTGCGTTGCTGGCCCAGGAGGGGAAGACCATCCGCATCACAACATTGGTCACAGTTAAGTTTCCTCCCTGTGATATGATGATGATTTTAACTAAGACACAGTTAGTTCATTTCCCTACTTGTCCCCAAGATGTTCTCTAGTATTTATTTACATATCTATCTCTTCCTCCTTCTCTCTCTCGGACCCTCTCTTTCTCCTTCCTTCCCTCCCTCCCTCCATCTCCCTCCTCCTTCTTCTTCCCCCCCTCTCTCTTGCTCTCTCTCTCTCTCTCTCTCTCTCTGTCTATCTTTGTGTGTGTGCATGTGTACACACACATGTGGAAGGTATGTGTATTCATGTACATGTATAAGAAGTGTGTGCATGTACATTTGTGAACACGAACATGGAGGCCAGACATCAACCTTGGATATTGTTCTCAAAAGTCATTCATGTTGCTTTTGAGCATGGAGCCCACTGGTTTAATCAGGCTGGTGGTTGGCAAGCTCTAGGGCTCTGTCCACTTCAGCAGGGCAGGCATTACAAGGGTGTTTGCCCCCAGACCCGCACTTTTCATATGGGTCTGGGGGTAGAATGCGGGTTCTCATTCATGCATGGATGCATCCCTAGCGTAATCTCTTCTTTGATGCAACTGAGATTTGCAGTGAGCTGTGGTGAGAACCACAAGAGCCTCTGCTCTGCACACCTGGGCTTTCTGGCCTGCTCTGCATGCCTCATGGTGACCTGGGGTTCTTTGGCTGCCTTGACATCCCCCCTCTACCCCATCTCCTTCAGATCCCTGAGTCTGATGAAGTCAGAGGCTACAGAGCTTACTTGTTCTGCCTTTCCCTGGGTCTAGAAGCAGCTAGAAGTGTGGATAATTCCCACTGTCTATGGCCTACCTCACGGAAGTGTGGACCACTCTCTCCTTTCCTACATGAGCAACCCTGACCTGCCAATGCCCTGCTAGACTGGGAACTCTGTGTGGAGGCCATGGTGGGGTTAGGAGGCAGAGAGGCATCAGAGTGTACCTTGGGACCTGAAGGTTTTATGAGTGGATCAGCAGACAAGGGAGATAGGCGGCTCCTCCATCCCACCTGCTCTGCACTTCTGTACCTAGGAGAGGCTGTCCATCAGACTCTCAGCCGGACAGGCTCCTCTCATCAATCCTCTCCTCCCCCCCACCTCCGCAAAACAACCACACACTACTTTACTTAGATATTTATCTAAAAATGTAAAATGTTAAAAATGTGTTCTGAACTTCATAATTTTTTTTTCAGTGCTGGGGCTGAACCTGGGTAGGTGGGTCAGAAGGTGTTCAAAGGTCATCCCACCCCTAGACAAGGGAAGCATCAGGAAGCACAGAACCCTGTGGACAGTGACCACTCTCTTAGCACCAGCCCAAGCCCCTCCCTCCCACCCCCTATTGTCTCCAGAGAGAAAAACATTCTTGAACTTGTTCAGGAACTTATGGAGCATGGCACCTGGAGCAGGCAGCTTCCTGACCAGAGGGCTGGGGCCTGCCCCTATGCTTTTTGGCAGGATGGATGCCACACGATTTAATTTCTTCTTCGCTCTCATCCTCATTTTCTTCTTCAGAAAGATCATTGTTTACACAAATGATCGGATGCCAACCAGTGATCCGAACAGGACCAGAACCAGACATCAGGCGAAAGGTTACAGGTGGTTGGAGCTGGAAATCATCTAGACTGAGCATGGGCTGGCAAGACAACCTGAGGTTGGCCACAGGAACTGCAATCTCCTCATTGTTGTGATCCCGGGCCACAACTTCCACCACATTACACTCATCCTTGACCCCCTCGGTAAGGCACAGCATGTTCAAAGCCAGCACGGGTTCCGTGTCATTCTCTTCTTCAACTTTTAAAGTAAAGGAGCGGGATTGACCTTGAGCCCCATTGCTACATAGTGGGTTCCTACTTCTTTGCCATGTCCCTCCACCAAATAGGAAATCCTGGAGGCTTTGGCTTAGGTCCCCCCCAACCCCCAGTGCTCACCTCAGTACTAGAGGAGGTCTGAGGGTGTCCCTCCATGGGGGAATTCTGAGAGCTCACTGGAGACAGCTTCTAGGTCCTTACCATCAGACCCTAAAGTCCTAAACTCACAAGATGTTGATTATCGAAATGACTGAGAAGTATTTCCTGGGCACGACCTAGCAGAGGCCACCAAGAGCTGATGGCAAAGCAGAGGTGTCTTCAGTGGGGACTTTGGGGTGCTGGCTTCTCTCTGAGCTCCTGGTGGTATGGTAGGGGAGGTAGCTCCTCTCTCCCCTAGGCAGGGTGGAGTATCTGCTTGCAAGCTGGCTAACACCGTGTTGAGGAGTCTGGAGGGCTCAGGCCAGAAACGTTTTCATTTTCCCGGAGGGTTCCACGGGCTCCTGCCTGGGTGGTATGTGGAGCCCTGTGATTGGTTTACCATCTACTCTAGCCCCAGGCCCTTGGGCACGGAGGATGGCCACTGGGGGGCAGTGCTAGCCAGGAGACCTGGCAGGGATCCACCCTCCTCCCGCCAGAGGCCTTGCAGCAGGGAGCTGTGCATACCAGACCCCTACTCACAGCGTGAGGATCAAGGGAGTGCTGGACTCTGGGCTTCTCCTAATGGCCAGAGCCACACCCGTCTGGACTCCCCTCTCCATCTCTTTCTCTCCCAACACACACACACACACACACACACACACACACACACACACACACACACAGCACCACACAGTGTGCGTAAGGATCGAAGTAGTGCTGGACACTGAGCTTTTTCCTAATGTCCAGAGCTACACTCATCTGGACTCTTTCTCTCTCTACACACACCACCCCCTCCACACAGCTCAGACTCATTTATCCCTATTACCCTTCCAAGAGTGCGATGTGGGAGACTGTGAACCTGCCTTTTGCCTTCACTTCTGGCAGGGATCCAGGTACAGTGTCAAGGAGGTCCCAGGGTGAAAGCCCCAGTCTATAGTCACCTTTCTTGAAAGCCCTCCTCCAATTTGGCTCCTGTGACATTCCCCTCCGCCCCCCAAAATCCCAACCTGACAGTACTTCTCATCTCCAAAGCTGAGGTCAGTGTCCACTATCGCCTTAGGGTGCTCCGCATTCCAGCTGGTTGCTCAGCCTCAGCTTTGGCCCTAGAA
Organism: Mastomys coucha; assembly: GCF_008632895.1. Lineage (NCBI taxonomy): Eukaryota > Metazoa > Chordata > Mammalia > Rodentia > Muridae > Mastomys > Mastomys coucha. The sequence continues at coordinate 123,694,285 of NW_022196912.1, read as the reverse complement.
TGGGTTATACTACACTCACTGTCCCCTTGCTAAACTGTAGTGCCAGAAAGTCTCCTTCCATCCTACGCCCAGAGTACCCATTTTACAAATGGCAAAACTGAGCCCCTGAGACAGGTAGCAACTTACCCAGAGTCACACAGCAAATTAGGAAAGGTCTCCCTGTTCTGTCTCTATGTCCCTTCTGCATATACGCTGGGTGGCACTCTCATTTCAGGGACCTTAGGCAGCCTACCCCTGCATCAATGTCCCCCATGTCCTTCCTCTGCAGATTCCAGACCTCCTAGGGCCAATGCCTGACACTTTCCTGTGTCTTGTACTTAGCTCTGGCTCATTGCACAGTGGGCCTTACTGCAGGCAGGGGTTCGGGGATGTATTGCTTCCTGCGATCTCCTCTTCTGTGGAATGCAGCACGTCTGGAGCATCTATAGGGATAGAATGTCTACACACCCCTGGAGAGCTCCAGGGGTTTAGTCATGAGGACCTAGCAGCTATCTGTCTGCATTCAGAGTCTCCCCATCTGGTCCCAAGGTCCAAATACTAGTCCACTGGTGTTCTTGTTCTAGATGCCTGGCTCCCCAGCCTGACACAGTGGATCCACTGGCAGGATGCTTGTCTGGGTACCAGGCAGGGTGGGCTCAGAAAGGAGAGATGCCCTGTGGCTTGGCACAGACAGAAGGGACAGGCTGGAACATGTGGGTGGCCTGTGGCTTTCCTTAAGAAGTGCCCACCTGTCTACTGTTGCAAATAATCATACACACACACACACACACAGAGAGAGAGAGAGAGAGAGAGAGAG
>NW_022196912.1:123671170-123693479 GCF_008632895.1 Mastomys coucha | reverse complement strand
GAGAGAGAGAGAGGAACAAGCCATGTGAGAGAGAGCAGCAGCAAACAGGGATGTTGGGGAAGACATTCCTGGGGAGGGTGGGTTTGCAGAGGCCCTGCAGTCATTACCTATCAGTAGATGGGTTTTTTGGTTTTGTTTTGGTTTGGTTTTTGCCTCAGCTCCTCAGAGAGCTCCTCTCTGTGTTTCTCCTGGCCTTCACCGGCTACGCTGAAGCTGCCAAGGTTTTCTGACATCGAGGCACAACTTTTCCTCAGCTTCTAGGCTGAGCGAGCTGTTTCCCACGAGTCTTAGTGCAAGCCAGGAGCAACAGCAAGAGCAACAGCGTGGACCTACCAAGGCCACTGTCCCTGTCCCCTTATGCTTCCTGTACAGCTGCCTCCTACCCGCTCCTGCGTGTGTGTTCATGTGTGTGTGTATGTGTTTGTGTGTGTTCATGTTTGTGTGTTCATGTGTTTGTGTGTATGTTTGTGTGTATGTGTGTAGAAGTCAATGTTGAATGTTTTCTCAGTCACTTTCCCACCTTAATTCTTGAGACCAAGATCTCTCCTCAGCAGGGAGCTCTCAGGTCAGCTAGCCTCTGCTGGCTTATAAGCCCCAGGGATCCTCTTGTTTCCTCTGGGGAGTGCAGGGATGACAGGTACACATTGCCTGGCTTTTTACAGCTTTTGGATCCTAGTGGCCTGCACTTTACCAATTCAGCCACCCCCAGGCCCCAAGCCTTGTTTTGAACAGTTCTTTTTCAAAGCCTTCTCACAAGCCGGCTTCCTCTGTGTGCTTGGTGGCTTCCGCCCAGAAGTCTGGCCACAGTGTTTACTGCCCTGTGGGGTGGCCTGGAGGGCTGGCGTGGGGTGGTGTTTCCCACATTGCTGAGAAGTTCGGTGGGCAAAACACCCAGCTGCCCACAGTTTCCATCTTGGATCTTCAACCTCAGCCAGGACAGCAGACACACAGTCAATGGGGATAACTCAACCCGTGTTTACCTGGAATCTTCCACGTGGGAGGCGATGACCTTGCTTGGAACCCGAGGCTGGATTCTGTGTGGATGTTCTGGGCTGGAGGAATAAAGAGCACCACCTTTGAGCAAGCCAGACCACCATCGTGCTATATGACCAACCAACGATCAACTCTCTGTCTTCACTTGGCTTCCAAGTCACCCCAAGAAAACACCAGGGCCAGGTGCCACTGAAATCCTACCACCTGAGTCAGAAGTTCCATCCTGGAAGGGAGGTTGCTGTGTGTCCCTTCAGGGTCAGGAAGGTTTGGGTGTGAATCTGGATAGGAATGGAGGTCAAGGAAGCTGTATAGGCTTTGCTTCTTGGACCAGCAGTCTATCTACATGGGGCCCAGGGGCTGTAGCTGCATCTCTTTCAGAACTGGCATATATTAGCCTTTACTCAAGCCCAGCATTACTTTGAGAAGGTGTGGAGAGCTTTGGGGGCTGCTTGGCAGGAATCTGATATTGGCCAACAATGAGGAGATGGGCTTCAGGCAGGAATCTGACATTAGGGCATGACGAGGAAGTTGAGGCAAGAATCTGATTTGGGGCTAGAACAAAGAAGTAGGCTTCAGGCATGAATATGACTTGGGGCTAGGACTGGGAAGTAGGCTCAGATATCTAGATCATCCTGATATGCCCTTAGAAACAGTGGTCACAGGAGTGGTCATGGAACTTTGTTTATTGCCTTGCTTGTTCCTCATTGCACTACCTGCCCTTAATGCTTGCATGAATTAAAGTGGTGTAAAAGCAGATTGGGAAAAAATTAAACCTGCTTCAGCCTCAGAACTGGCTGGGGTCATGCTACAATGTTGTCTAATTGTCTTTTCTCTTTTTAGTCCTCACTCCCATGCTGGAGAACCTGTTGACTGAGCGGGCTTGGTCAGAAGGTCTGCCTTGGTCTCCAGGGAGGATGCAGCAGAAATGAGTGAACTATGGACAATGTTCCAGTGTTCCCAGAGAGCAAATGTGTGGGAGAAGAGCTGAGTGACAGGAAGAAGAACAAAGATTCAGGCCAGTGGCTTTGATTGGCATTTTTAATTTGTCTCTGAGACTCCTGACCACCAAAGCGAAAGTGGAAAAGCCATCAGTACCCACTGTTGTCTTGGCTATTCCTTGCATGCTCTTGCTGTCAGGGCACGTTAGGAATGTGTGGGACTCCTGGGGAAACCGTACAGGCTGTGTTCTCCATCCTGGAGACAAGTGTTCCAAGACTGAGTGGATCAACATCTCTGCACAGCTTCATTAGGGGACGGCTCCATCAGAGAAAGTGGTCATCCAGTGCTCTAAAGAGCACAAAACCTTCCTAGCCTGGGCCCTGGGAGATGAGTTTCCCATCAGCTTCCTCAAGATAGAAAGCAAAAATGGATGAGATCTTCAATAGTGGTTGGAGAGCAAGATGAGTCTCGTGAAATGGCCTTTCAGAAGAGTCCTCAGTGTGAGCCAAGGGCACCCTTCCAATCCACAGAACTGCCCCCTGGGAAGACAGAGGGTTTCCCACTGCCTATTTGCAGGGGTGTAGTGTGGTCATTGCCTACAAGGTGTGGTGGGCACTAGAGCCAGGCCCTGGTAGAGGTTCACACTCAAGATCCACCTAACCTTCGCATACTGTCTCTCCGAGCACCCCCAAATGGCAAAAGCAGAACACAGAGCACAGTATCCTCCTCTATGGCTACCCAGCAGTCTCCAGGGACAAACCAGCCTGCCTCTATCTTGTTCTTAAAAGCCACCCTAAAAGTAAAGACAAGTTAGGCTCATTCCTGTTCATGATTAAACCTCTGTTTCTCAAGAATTGGGCTATGCCCCACCTGGAGCCTTAGCTACAAATGTTCCTGCCTGTCTTAGGAAATGACAGCCTTGTCCTTGTTTCTAAAGTTGTTATGAACCACCTGTTGTTATGACTACCGAGTTCTCATCGCCTTGCTATGTTCTGCTCCTGTAATCCTGCCGATTTTTCTTGGCAAATCCCCGATTTGGAAACCCCCTAGCCCTGAGCTATAAAACCTATGTTCCTGAGCTATCTTCCCTATGTCCGATGCTGATCTCTTGAAGCCTGCCTTTAGGGGGAGGCAGCCCGTGTACATGAATTTAAAAGCTTGCTTTAATTAACTGCTTCCTTTAATGAATTCGGCCATGATGACTTAGGTTGGTGATCTTTCTCCTCAAAGCTTTGGGGTTAACACAGGTCTTGTGCCCCCGATCTTGGAGGTTAGGCTGTGGCTCTTGGCACTTGGACAACAGATGACAACAGCGCTGTGTGCCAGCTGCCCAGAGGTGGGTGCCCATGTGGCTTAGCTGAGCTGGGGTACAATGAGAAGGGCCTCAAGTCCCTGACCTTCAACCAGGCCTAGTGGCAGTCCTGCCTGCCTTCTAGGAGAGATTTTCAAGGGTGAATCTAAAGTAACAGAGTCCACTGTCACTCAGGGAAGAAGTTCATGCACACATATCCCCACACAGGCAGAATTCTCCTATCCCTGCCAAACCCTTCTGGGGTATGAGTATTCCCTCATCTCTACACTCATACCTCTGCCCAGGCAGGATTACCCATACGTGACTCCAGGAAGATAGAGGCAGGTGACCCAGGTCAGGCAGCAGTAGGCCTTAGACAGCATGGGGCTCATTGTCTAGAGCAGGGACATACCAAATAGGATGGGAAAGCCACCCAAGTGTGCTCCTTTCTTGTTACCTATCAAGGATTAGTTCTAGGAGATCCCGTGAGAGCACCATCCTGACAGGAGATGGTCAGCGTTTGGGATGGACTTTTGTAGATACTCTCCCTTACTTGAATTCTCTAGGCTACTGAGATTTAAACTACTGAGGCCTAGTGTGTGAATGGTGCCAGAATGGTCAGTAAAGTCCATCATGTAGAATAGGAAGATAAGGAAAAAATCTGCACATATTAAATTTTTAGAAATGGCAGCTGACAGGATGGAGAGATGGCTCAGCAGTTAAGCGCACCAACTGCTCTTCCAGAGGTCCTGAGTTCAATTCCCAGCCACCACAAGGTGGCTCACAACCATCTGTAATGGGATCTGATGCCCTCTTCTGGTGTGTCTGAAGACAGGGACGGTGAAATAAATAAATAAATAAATATATTTTTTTAAAAATGGCAGCTGACAAGTAAAATTTTTAAAAATGGCAGCTGGGTGGTGGTGCCAGCAATGCCCATCTTTATTCTCAGTCCTAGGAAGGCAGAGGCAGGTGGATCTCTTGACTTTGAGACCAACCTGGTCTACGTAGTAAGTTTCAAGACTACACAGAAAAACCTGGACTTCCCTGTCTGGAAGAACAAAAAACAAACAAATTCTACCTGTAGTTGATCCAAAGTTTGTTTGCTTGTTTGTTTGGTTTGGTTTTTCAAGACAGGGTTTCTCTGTATATCTCTGGCTGTCCTGGACCTTACTCTGTAGACCAGGCTGGCCTCGAACTCAGAAATCCACCTGCTTCTGCCTCCCAAGTGCTGGGATTAAAGGCATGCGCCACCACTGCCTGGCCATTTTGTTTGTTTTAAATGTGGGGAGATGGCTCAGCTTTTGAAAACACTTGTTCTTGTAGAATGTGGAGAGCCATTCCAAGAGCCAGCGGTCTCATAAACAAGCCTTCATTTGGCTAAGCTTTCTGCCATTGGTTGCTTCCGCATTTGGTGACCTATCCGCTTTTGCCACGTAGCCCATTGGGATTGGCTAAGCTTGGGAGTACTTAACGGCTGAGGGTGGGGCTTAGATGGCAGGGAGACGGGCTTAAGTAACAGCTCCCTGGAGGCAGAAGCAGAGAAGGCATTAGAGCAGAAGAAGGCAGAAGAAGCAGGAGGGGGAAGACTGTTACAAAGTTCCTGAATAAACTGCTAAAAAGGAAGAGCTCGGGTTGCGTCTTTCTTGCTGGTTGAGGCGGACGTAACAGTAGAAGACCCAGGTTCAGTTCTTAACACAATATGGTGACTCACAACTGCCTGAAACTCCACTTCCAGGGAATCTAGCGCCCTCTTCTGGCCTCCATAGGCACCTGCACTGTGTGGTACAAAAAGCCATGCAGGCATACATATACATAAATACCTTGTAAAGTTAAGGACTGTGTAGACTTGGAGGGTCAGCTGCATACTTGAAGAAAGTAAGCAGCTATACAGAGAAAGTCTCCTCACCGCCAGAGGGAGGGATGCAGGAGAGGATCACCCAGGCGGACCGTCCAGTAAAGGGAAGGTTATTTTAACAAAGACTGAGCCCAAAGACCAGGAGCTGGGCTGTGGTCCATCTTGGGAGTCCAGAGTGCAAACAGCAATGGCAGGAAGGGCGAGGGACAGAAGGAGAGGCTGAAGGGACCCTGGGCCTTAGGGGGTCTGCATCTGGGGTCTGCATCTGGGGTCTGCAGCTCTGTCCTCAGAGGCCTAGGCATCTTTGAGAGAGCCTCCAGTCCTCGCGGCAAGCCAGCAGCTGATGACTCACGGCAGCCAGGAACCTGAGTGGGATTTAATTGTGTTTATAAGAAGCTCCCTGTGGGTTTTTCTTTCTTTCATTTAAATTATTTTTTGATAGAACAAACAAAACAGGCAGAATGGATGTCGGGCTGGGCCCACTGGGTCTGTCTGCAACAGCCAGGAAAGCTGAAGTATGACAGACCCCTTGGGGGGAGGGAGTATTTCAAGGCCTGGACAAGCCACCTCTGTGGAGGTGAGGGGCTGTGCTGGGACCCCTGCTGAGAAGGTGGAAGGTGGCTGGAAAAGGATAAAATGGTGGGGACTGCCACCTCAGGGAAGGAGGCCCAGAAGTCCAGTGGAGAAAACCAGCGAGTAGGAGGCAGAAGGCCCTGTGTGAATATCCAGGCCTGGCACACAGATGCTCACCACCCACACGCTCATGGAGGATGTCCAAGGCGCTGGTCTCCCCACACTGTGGCCTCTGGAGCACGCCTTCCTGAACCCAGCATCGTTATCACCTTTCTCAGAGCCAACCCTGAAGAGATACTCAGGGTTCTCAAGACTCTGTGCACCGGCTGTGCCCTGGAGAGGCTGTGCGGTCCCCACAGGCCTCACCCTATCTGGGTCCAGCATGGCAGGCAGGCAGGCTGGCACGTAGGTCCCAGCTGACTCTGCTCCCCAGTTCCCCTTCCCCTAGGCCCAGCTTTCCATCTCCACGGGGTGCCAGTGCCAGGCTGTATGATAAAAGTGCTTGCTCCTCAGACCCATTTCACAGCCTCTTTTGGAAGCAAGTCTCTCTCAGTGCCTGCAACTGTCCTTATTTCTTCTGGCTTTGCCGCTGTGGAGGGAGAGGGATCCTCCGGTCCTCCACACCTAGGCTCTGCGATGTCCGGGCCAGGGATAGTCTCCTCCTAGCAGCTAGGGTCATGTGGCTGAGTGCTACTTACTTGCCATATGTCTGCATGTACACGTGTGCTGGTGAACGTGTGTTGTCTGCATCCATCATGTACCAGGATCAGCCCAAGGGCTTGCACGCTCACAACCTCTGTTTTGTGTGCACATGCGTCTCCCAGGGGTGTTTTCTAGTACGTGTGTCCCTGGGTGTACTTGTCTGTGCATCTGCCTAGAATGGCCTCACTGGGCTTGGACGCTTTGTAATTTCTCTTTCGACAGAGATTACTAGAAAGTCATGCCCCATGCTGACAGGTCCCCTTCCCTGCACTCCAAGCAGTGAGTTCTGACCATAGGTTCTGGGCCAAGGCCATCTCTTCAGCCGTGCTGTGTGCTTTGAGGTCTGCAGCTGCTCCCCAGAGCAGAAGGAGGTTGGAATCCAACCTAAGACCCTGCTACTCAGCAGGGTACGCAGCAGCTGTGTGCACTCCAAGGCCCTGGTCCTCAGATCCCACGCCCTCTCGGTGAATCTTGGGCCTCTAAGGGTCCCTGTTCGAGCTGCAGTGTGCCTGCAACCACCTCTATGGGTCAGGCTAGGCTTGGCCTTCCCCTATAACCTCCTTCAGGTACAGTGCCCCAGCCCAGGCATCCCCAATGTGCATTGATATCTTCCGTCATAGTCTCCCTGATTCCTACTTTGACCTTCACAGGGGCTCTTCCATACCCCTGATGACCTCCAGCCTCAGGTCTCCAGAGGCCCTGGGCTTTCTTCTATTGTCCCAGCTGTGTGCCTTCCTGTCCCTGAGGCCCTCACAAAGCCATCACCGCATCAGCTCTCTCCTGCAGGCAGCAGGCAACCTTTTGCACAGAGCTCACAATCCCCTTTAACACCAGGGTGGCAGTTAGTACACCTGGCACCCCACACACAGGTGACTTATGACGCACATGACATCTTCCCTCTAAACTGAGATGTAACCCAAGTGCGTGCTTGATCAGCAGGAGATGCATAGAAGGTGGCTCGGGCAGGAGCCAGTGGAGCTCGGTAACAGAAGCCCTACCCCATGGTCACACCCCCATCCCCAAAAACTCAGGCTAGAGGTGTGCTGGGAACAGACTGTGGCAGAGCTTGGAGGGTATCCGCTGCTGCCCAACAGCAGAGGCCACTCTCAACACACACCTGCACAGTACCTGGAGGAAGCAGAGAGCCCCTCCATAGCTGCCCACCCCAAGTTCACCCCCTCCAGTTCTTAGAAGGCCAGTTCCAGGAAGCTGCGGGAACTGTTCTGGCCTACATTCGCTGTTTCCTGGAAAATAAGCCCATGGTCCCCAAGGGGGCCTCACAGGGGAGGCCCATATCCAGAGACTGCCGACAGCCTGGAGCCACAGGGTGGGCTAGCGCTGGCTAGGGATGTAGATACAGCTTGTAGGGGTGAGCTGAGCAGGGGCTGAACACCATGGGGAGTAGCCAGAGGAAGGACTGTCTTGACGGGAGTCTCTCATGAGTTCCCATTGGACATTGGACAACCAGGAGGCAGGAAGCTGGCATACTCCAGTTCTCAAAGACGCTGGTAGGGCTGGCATGTGGTGGGAGCCCTCAGAGGGACGTCTCAGCTCCTGCCCCCAGCCCTGATGCACCCTGCTAAGGGTTCTTGTTTAACCCTGAGAGCTCCTGGCAGTGCCTCCTCAACATGCTTGATGCATGTGTCCCTCCCTGGGCCCCTCTGTCTAAGGCCCTTGTGGCACAAAGAAATCCTGTACGTCTTGGACCTCTTCTGCCCAGTACAGGTGGAGTTGGTGGCCCGGATGGATGCCAGCCCTGCTGTTGGGGGTTTGAGGTGGGTGCTCTTCACACCACCACTTCTGCATAGCCCTGATGCACCTCTGAAATCACACAGACCCTGGGCATTGAGTATGGAAGGTCAAAGGTCAACCACAGGGGAGCGGTGAGGAGGGAGCAGGCTTGGCCCTCTTCCAGCAGCATCCTTCACTTTGCAGGCTGATGGAAGGTGGGAGCCAGGATTAACAGGCCTGGGCTTGTACACTTTCCCTGAGCACAGAGGCTCCACGGGGCGCTCTAATTGGTTCATGTCTGACTGTAGCAAAGAACAAATTGATTTCCCTCCAGCTGTTTCTGCAACCACAGGTCCTCACGCAGGCACAGGCAGCCTGCTGTGCCACCCGGCCTTTTGGGCAGCACTGGGACAAAGTCGGAGGTGAAGGGCAAAGGGGTCTTGTGCCAAAGAAACGATCCTGCCTCAGTGTCCCAGCACGCAGGCACGCACGCATGCACGCACCTTTGACAGAGAAGAAGCGGGGCTTCTCCCAGGCTTCAGTACTCCCTGGAGTAGCTATCAAAGCCAAGTTTCAAACAAGATCTAATGGTAAAAAACCAAAGTGTTCCCTCTACATGGGGCTTCTTCATACACAACGTCTCAGCCATATTGGAGTCTTCACCTACAGGATACACATTTTCTTGCCCCGGGTCCTTTGCACGTACTAAAAATGTTTGCACCATTTCCCTTCCCACGAATTCCTTTGCCAGTGGACAATATATTCTTGCCCCGTGGACTCTGCTGGCAGGTCCTCACTTGGACAGCTTCTTCTGCGGAGGGGCCTTGGCCCTCGCTGCACTCAGCCCCATGCTTGGCTTACTTTTTGTGTGGAACCTTCCCACGGCAGGTCTAGCTTTTCTTCCCAAGGAGTAAATATAGTCCCTGTCCTCACAGCCATCATTCTGTGCGCACAGGCAGCCTCGGTGCCAGAGGAACCACAGGTAATCCCTGGTATGGGACTGAGTATGGGACAGGGACCCCCACGGGCCTGAACTGACTGGCAGAGCAATCAGGAACCAAGGAAAGAGCTGGAATCCCGCCCTGCTGGCAGGCTGAGAAATGCCCGAGGCTGGGCCCAGCAAGGCCACACACACACACACACACACACACACACACACACACACACACACCCCTTCCTGCTTAGGGCCTGCAACAGGCAGGAAGCCCTCCTCGATCCTTGCTTCCCCAACTCCACCCCTCTCTCACTCAGGATTCTTTGTGACTGAGGTAGAGATGCCGACCCCAGACTTCGTTTTCAGTTCCTGCCGCCCTTCTCCATATTTCTTTGCCACACCAAAGCAGAGCCCTGGAGTTCACTCGGTCATCCGAGCGAGCTGTGTTGTCCGTCCCCACCCCACTTCTCCCTTGCCTTCCACCCTCGCTACACCCCACCCCCACCTGCTGTAAATCGGCCACCCCAGCCTCTGCCCCTGCAGACCCTCTCTTTGTGTCCTCCCTCCCAAATCTGCATCATAAAAAGCGGCAAGCCCAGACAGTTAAGGAAGGCTTTACTTGGGGTGGGGAGAAGGGGCCAGGCTGTACTGGCAAGGTCAAAATTCTTTTTCTTTCCCGGCGACAGGGGCCATTCACATGTTAATAAATCACACTCCCATCAGGCATCTAGGCAGCCTTTCTGAAAACTGCATTTTAACCCAGCACAATTGCTCTGTGAACAAGTCTACAAATAAAGATCCTGAGGTGCGGGGTGACAGGGGCAGATAGAAAGCCACCCAGTGTGCAGAGGGCTAAGGAAAGGGACTGTCCTCGGAACTTGTGACTCACAATCAAGACTTGCTGACAGACAGATGAACGTTTGAGGGGGAAGAGGGGACTTTCTGGGATCTTGTCTTGGTCACTTAGCAGATAGTATGCAATCGCCAGCATCCCATAACATAAGTTTCCCCAGTGTGGTTCAATAAGCTGTGTCCCCTCTGCCTCCCAGATCCCTGAATGAGCAGCCCAGGATGCTCTTGGGCTGTAGAGAGCCAGATGTAGCTGGTTCTGGGGCACAGTCCTGGTCTTTGTCTAGAAACTGATCACCTCCACTCCAGGTGCCTGACTTTCAACCAGGAAGTCTGTTGCTGTCGTTATGGGGTTGTGTGGTTGTTTGTGTGTTTGTTTTTGTTTTGATTTTGGCTTGCTTTTTGCATCCTTCAGGGTTTATGCCTGAAGGAAATGAGGACAGAGTTTTTTGTTCTGGGTTTTCCTTTTAAAGTTTTAGGAAAGTTGTACAAAAGTCTTAAGCCATTGTTCTTGTGCAACTGAAAAGCTGCATGATTTGGCAGAGATCCCTGAGCTAGGGTCAAAATGCCCAAATGAAAACCAGGTTTGGGGGCTGAGAGATGACGCAGGGGTTAAGAAGACGGGCTGCTCTTCCAGAAGCCCAGTGCTTTATTCCTGTCACGTACATGGTGGCTCACAACCATCTGTAATTCCAGTTCCAGGTGCTCTGACGCCTTCTTCTGGCCTGCTCGGGCATCAAGCACACATGCAGTATACATACAAGTGTAACATGAGCGTGCATAAAATAAAAACAAATATATCTTTTTGTTTTGTTTTGTGTTTTTCCTGAGACAGGGTTTCTCTGTGTGGCCTTGGCTGTCCTGGAACTCACTCTGCAGACCAGGCTGGCCTCGAACCCAGAAATCTGCCTGCCTCTGCCTCCCAAGTACTGGGATTAAAGGTGTGCGCCACCACCGCCCAGCAAAAACAAATATATCTTTTTAATAAAGTTTGCTTGATTCCTACTTAACTATTTTCTCGTCAAGGTCCCTAAACTTCAGGTACGCCCAGGAGATTTTAGGAAACATCCTAATTTCTGGTGGCCGAGATAGACCCAGACCCCTTTGATTCCTGGCCCCTGAGGTGAATCTTTGACAAAGTGAACAAGAATAGAGAGTGGGCAGAGCCTGTAAGAGTCCTCTGTGCCCCAGGGGACTCAGTGGACGTTAGGTCATTCATGTCTCCTAGCCTACCTTTTACTGGACCCTTGAGTGCTAGCTTCCCTGGAAGGCACACAAGTTGGAGGTGGAGGCTCTAAGTCAATGGCTGCTGCAGCAGCAACAGGGCCTGGAGGGGGAGGGCTGCTGCAAAGTAGTGCCAGATGAGAGTGGGTGGGGCTAAAGAGGAATAAGTGGGGCTGAGCAGAGAGAGTATTGAGGGATGAGGGGATGGGGCTAAGGGAAAGTAGGTGGGGCTAAGGAGAGGGCTCATTGCAGGATGCGGGCGGAGCTAATGGGAAGTGGGTGGGGCTGAGGAAAGGTTGAAGCAAGGATGGGCAGGGAGGCCCCATGAGCACCAGGCATTTGCTCCCCTCAGTTTTGGCAACTGGAAGTTGAAGGTTGAGCTGGCAAGTGGGATCCTGGTTGGAGCCTTCTTTGAGATGTAGCCCTGTCTCTCTGAGTCTTCACTGGAGGGGAAGAGCTATCTCCAACTCTTTTCACAGGGCACTAATCCTAATATGAGGGCTGTGCTTTTGGACCTAGTCACTGCATAGCGGCTCCTTGGGTGACACCATCCCTGAGGGGGTGAGCCGTCTTCCTGAGAATGTGGATAGGGGTGGAACTCAAGCCCTCAGTTCAGGAAAACAAGTGAGCGTTGGAAATGGGATGGAGTATCTCTGAGACTAGGAGGAGGCAACAGTTCTCTAGGAGGATGGAGATCCCACGTGTCACCAGAGGCCAGGGGCTCCCATCAACCACAGCAGTGGATTTGTGACAACCCCTGGACGACAGAAGCACCTTGCCTAGGCTAGGCCAGCTGCACTGGATCTGGATGTGGGTGGGGACTCCCCAGGACCCCACTGTGGAAACTCTGAGCTTTTAGGAAGTCCTGCTGCAACTAGGGTGTGCTGTCCAGCAAGCCGCCCTGTCACAAGAGGCCTCCTCAGACCAGACGCTCACCAGGAAAAATGCACTTTCTTGTTGGATCCAAGATCCAGATTTTGTAGAATAAACACTTGTCAACTCGAAGAGCATGTATACCAATTAATTACCACTGGGCTAGGCTACACTGGGCTTCGGGCTGTGAGAACAAGCCTTCCCCCAGGACACAGGCATCACATGAAATGTCTTAAAGACTCCTTTAAGAGTCCATGGTTCGGAGGAGTCTTCAGAGAAGTGGGCCTCGTCTCCTTGAGATGCTTCTAATAGCATACAGTTGGAGGCTGTAAACAGAAGGGGGACAAGGAAAGAGAGGTGTCTCACCTGATACCCTCACTCTTCTATAAAAATGTAGCTGGACATCTTTTTCTTGTGGTGGTCACTACCTCCAAACATATTATACAAGACTTATGGACATCTTAGAATTCTTTTTCATTTTTCCAGTCCAGACCAGTCCCTCTTCCCTTCCATACTTGACCCAGGGAGAAGAAATAGAGCTTTTTCTGAGCATCCTGATATCTAGGTGGAGTCTGCCTGGTGCTCAGTAACTATTGGCACTTGGTCATTGTTTGACATGCAATAAACATGTGATGAACTTTTACCTCGGGCCAAAATAACGTCAGAGAGACCAGATTTAGCCTCTCTTCTGCAACAGTTAAGAATCTGGACAGAACACATGGAATAACAATTGTCAGACATGGGCTGTCAGACAGTTCAAGTCAGTTCAAGACAGTAATCCTGAGATGGGGGAGTAAGCCCTGTCGTGGCTTCAGGCTGAAGCCAGGAGAGTATCCGGGCATGCCACAGGGAGGGAGATCCAGACTGAGCCTGGGGCTTTCTCCTGGAATTGGGGATTTGTGGAGGCTGATGCAGCTGCAGTCGTAGGACGGAGGAAGGATGGCAAAGTGTTTGAGGGATGTACTTGTAGATGGTCCCTCTTGGGAGTTCAGCAGAGCTTGGTCAGCTCAGGTGTGACAGTAGTGGGCTAGTGACAATGCTGGCTCCCACCAGCTGTGAAGACAATGGTAGGTACTTCTCAGTACACTCCTAGGGACGGAAAAGGGTATCCAGTAGATGGTGCCCCAGTGGTTAATAAGTGACACTTGGATCCTAACCTGTTAGAGCTCCTAACTTGCCTCCACAACCTGTGGATCACATGCACCTGAGAACTCTGCTACCAATGAGGCACAACACAAAATTTTAAATTCACTTAAGAGATTGTAAATGAAGACTTGTGATTTAAAAAAAAAAAATCTAGCTTAAACAGTTCTCAAGCATGAGCTTTATAGATGACAGCTTATATCTCAATGTCAAAAGGTCGGACCCATCTGGAAGCTATGGGTAAATGAAACTGTTTCCAAGTATCTTAACTATGTCTGAGAACAGAGATTAATACCATTCATAGGAATAAATACTAACAGAGTAAATACAATGTTGGGAACCAGGTGAAAAATAGATAACGTGTGTGTGCAAAGGAGCAGAGTGTGTGCCTTAGAGCAGGAAGCAGAGCTGGAGATATAGCTCAGTTGGTAGAGTGCTTGCCCAGTGCTCACGAACCCATGTGTTCCTCAGCACTGCATAGGCTGACATTGGTGGAGCATATCTATAATCTCAGTACTCAGGAGAATGTAAGTTTAAGGTCATCCCAGCTACGTAGAGAACTTGAGGCCAGCCTGTGTTACAGGAGACCTAGAAAGATAAGATAAGATGAGATGAAATGAGATAGAATTGCTTAAGAACTCAAAGAATCCAGAGTAACTCTGAAATACCCTAAGAGATGGAATCGGTGGGTAGGATCCAAATGCAGTTTTATAACTCTGTCCTCTGTGTTCAGGAAGCAAAAAGAAACACAGGGCACACTAAACAGACAAAGGCAATAAAAGGAAGTGAGAAACAGTATTTGAGAGTAAAAAAATACATCTCATGAAATTAGCAGAGTATCGAGTGCTCAGAAGGGAAGAGGAATCAACCTGAAGATGTGGTAATAGAAATGATTTTAAATGAAACATTATAGAGGATAGAAGAATACAGAACATCAGGGAGCCATAGATAACTTCGAAAGGCCCAGCGTCTATGTGAAGTAGTATAGAAGACAAGGAGATGGGAAATATATCAGGAAAAAAATGACAGTAGAAACTCTTACAAATGTGGTGAAAACCATGACCAATGGGGTCTAAGAAGGGCAGTGAACCCCAGGCCTGTGAAACAGGAAGAGGAGTATATGGGGGATACCCTAGCTAAACTAGATAAAATCACCAATGTTGAAAAGGATTTAGAAGCAGTCAGAAAAACCAGTCACTGCATCAGAGGAGTGGAGCACACAGAGCTTACAATCAGTGCTGAGTGAGAAGGGTGCTGGGTAATCACCTTAAGTACAGACAGAAAAGTAATGACTGACTTTATACCCAGCAAAACTATCTTTCAAACTGATTTTCTCTACACCCAACAAAAATATCTGGGTGGCTCACACTTGGAGTTGGACTATTGGGAGTTGGAGACAGAAGGTGATCAGGAGGCTTCATGGACATCTTTGGCTACACAGTAAACTTGAACTCAGAGACCAGACCAGGTCTTAGAAGGAAAAAGAAAAGGAATTCTAGACACATAAATGCTGAAAGATGTTGGGATCAGCAGACATTGGTAATAGAAACACTTCCAGCAGAAGAGAATGAAGCCATACATATTACCGCATGGATCATTATCATGGGAATAAAGGCGCTGAAACCATGCAAGGTGGACATACACAGTTTCTTCTCTGTTTTAAAAAAGATCTCATTAAGTGATAATTCTGAGCTACTCAGTGTTGGGAGAGTGGTAGATGGACACCAAAAGAAGCGGTATAGCCAAGCATGGGCTGTAGACACAAGGGGAGACGGCAGATGTCGTGTGTGTGGGAGGTGCTGTCGGGCGGGCTTGCAGGACTCTTTGCCTCTCCTAGGCCTTCTGAGAAGAAGGTAGAACCTAAAAAAAATTATGGCGATCATCTCTGGGGAGGAAGAGTAATGTATTGAATCTGTATATCCTCTCACTCATGACTCTGAAGGCCCTGGGTTTGACTTCAGCTGCGTGAACAGACAAGACTGGCACCCAATTTCATCTGGCAGTCGCAGCTGTCCACAGAAGTCCCTTCTTCACTAGGAGAGAAGGGGAGGGGTCTTGTGCCCAAGTAAAGATCACAAGGTAATGTGGTCATCTCTGGATGAATGTTACCAGCTATTTATAGCAATGCAGAGAAAGACCTTTCCCGCTTAGAGAGGACCCCGCTACACAAGTACCACATTCTCCGGCTGTCTCCAAGGTGTGATGTAGATGTTTGTGGGTCACCCACGAAATCTTTAAGGAGGAGCTCTGGGAACGGGAAGGCTGGCTGTGAGGCTGCCAACAAAACTAAGTCTCCATTTTGTCAACTCAAAGTGGGGTCAAATGATCTTGCTGCTGCTGAAGGGCTGACCTCAGACCATGGAAGTACTGACCTCTGGCACCTAGTAGAAACCAAGAGCTAAAGCGATAGGGACTCTCTGTCAGTTTGACCTGGGAGAGTGTATAGAGTCATCCCTGCTTGTACCCATGTCCTTCATAGACAGGATCCTCTCATGTCCTGCCTCATCTGTATCTGGTCATTGTCTCACATGCAGTAACAGCCCCCCTCCTACCTTTAATTAGAAGGACCACATGTTAGGTAAATGTGACGTCTTCCAGATGTTCCTGGGTGAGTGTGGGCTGCCAGTACGTAGGACGGAGCCAGCTGTGACTGCCACTGGTGGAGTTTCATAGATTTCATTTCATCTTGGAAAGCTAGACTCCCATTGAGATCATGGAGTCTTCGACTGAGGTCTGCTGGTGTCAATTAAAAAGAAATTAAAAGAAAAAAAAAAGAGAGAGAATGCTGTGATTTTCAAGTGTCAAGAAGCTGAAGCAATTACTGGGATGTTTTTGTAATAACTTTGATTTTACTTGGATTGTGGTTGTGGTCCAAGAGATGTTGATCTAAAAGTAGCAAGACACTGATTATTCCCGAGTGACAACCAGGGTAGTTCAGCCACCATGAGAAGCCTCCTGTCTGTGCTCTGGGGGTAGGGAGGGGATGTGAAGAGTGGGCTCTCTGCAATAACCTCCATCCTGCCTCAAGATGTGCTGACATGTGCAGGCATGTGACAGAGAAAGAAAGAGTTTCATTAATACAACGGAGTGTTTCCCACAGGTACCATCTGGGACCAGGGGAAGCCTTCTTTGCCATGTGTCTTCTCCTGTAGCTATCACATAGTGGTGGCTTTAATGAATGGCTCAAGGGACACTTCAGTGCATATTCTAGGTAGCTGGGTGTTTCTGGAGACTTAAGACTGGGCAGATGTACCTGGCAGCTTGAGCTGCTGAAACAAAACATCTTAGAAAGGTTGTCCCAGACACCAGAAATTCCTGTGGGTCTGGAGGCTGGCAAGTTAAGCATCAAGATGTCAGTGGTGTGATTCCTGGCTTGTGGGTAACCATTCTAGAAAGACATAACCCACTGGGATGGGCGAGAGAAGAAACGGAAACTCTGAATAGACCTGTAAACAATAATAAGTTGGCAAGATGGTCCAGAAGGTTAAGGCGTTTGCTGTGCAGGCCTAACAAACAGCTCAGGTCAGCCCCAGAACCCATATGAAGGTGCAAGGAGAGGACCAACCCCACAAAGTTATCCTCTAACCTTTTCATGTGTAAGTAGTACTTAAGCCCCGCCCCCAGCGATAATTTTTAAAGGTAATAGATCATTGGCAATAATAACAAGACGCTGCTCCCAAGGAAAAGACCAGGAAGCCAAGATAGTGGCTTCATGTGTGAGTTCTACGAAGCATGTGCCAGAAGAGGGTAGGTAGAGAGAGGGATCTATAGGTTTCCTTATGAAGGTATCACTCCCCCGCCCCGCCCGCCCACAAGAGGGCTCTACCCTTGTGGTCCAATCACTCCCTAACACTCCAGTCTTCTGAAACCTTCATACTATGTGTTAGGATCTTAATGATCAAACTTAGGGGGCAGGCACAGTTCTGTTCATACGAAGAAAGACTTGCCTGTCAGAAAACACCCATATGAAAGAGTCTTTTTATTTGCTCTGATAGGGGCTCCTGCTTAGAGCTCCAGGGGACACCAGGAAGCCATGTTCCCAATGTTCCAGTATCTATTCTTTCCAGGCCCCTGAACCAGCATTGCCCCTAATAATGACCAGACATGGGTTCAGGTTTCCATGTGCCCATCTCCTCCTCTCTGTGGGTCTTCAGTTTGTAGAAGAAATTGAAGACAATGATGCTCAATGGGCTTATGAGAGCCGTTTAGTAGCCTATGAGCAGCAAGCAACTTATTGACTTTTTGTTTTATTTTAAATTATTTTATTATGTGTGAGTGTTTTGCCTGCACGTATATCTGTGTACCTCACAATGCAGTGCCTGCAGAGGCCAAAGGAGGGTGTTAGCTCTCCTGCAACTGGAGTCACAGCTGTAAGTTGAACCCAGGTCCTCTATAAGAACAGCTCATGTTGCCAAGCCCTCTACTTACTTACAGGGGTGCAGAGAAGGGTGTGGAAAGGGTGTGTAGAACGGGCTTGGAGGACCAGAATGTGTCCCCCGCTGCAGCTGCGGCTTCCTGGAATCCCCATCCTGTATGTAGTACATTTGAATACATGTGTCAACCTAGGTTCCTTGTCATGTTTTCTCATTTCTACCTGGACTGTGGGAAAGAAGTTTGAAAGTTGTTGCTTCAGGGGATGCTGAAAACACAAAGATTTGCTGTTTTCCAGATGCCTCTAGGCAAGGCGCAGAGCCAGGGTATTTGAGGCCAGAAAGCCCTTGGAGACCATCTCTGTGGAACATCTCTTTTTACTGCTGTAGAAAAAGAAACCGACAGGAATCTATGAAGTTGCCTCAGGTCATCCAGTGGGCTGTGCCTCAGGCCTGCCTAGGGTCTCCTCCTGAGACTAGAGAGGAGCTTGGCAGAGGCAGCATGATAATGTCAGTAGAGCTGGCAAAGCAAGCACTTGTCAGACTTCTCTCCAAGAACACTGATAACAATTACCAGGACAGGGTCCACTCTGTAGTTAACTGCTTGTCTTGTAGTACAAGGATCCAAGCTCAGATCCCCAGCACCCACACAAAAGCTAGTCTCTGTGGTGTGACCTGTAATCCCAGTGCTGGGGAAGTAGAGACAAGGGACTCCTGGGTGTCTGCTGGCCAGCCAGTGTAGCTGAATCAGTGAGCTCCAGCCTTCAGTGAGAGACTCTGTCTCAAAGAATAAAGTGGAGAGGGATTGGGGCAGACATCTGTTGTCCACCTCAGGCCTCCACATACATGTGCTAGTGGTGTGTGTGTACCTGTACATACATGTACACACAATATGACCATGTACCACACCCTTTAAAAATTAGCAGCGTCAACAGCTTTAGATTTCTAGAAATTGACTAAAAGTTTGTTATATGCTCTAGAAGGTTTTATTCAAGAAAATGACTGATTCTTGATAACAAACTAAAAAAAAAATAAACATTTATCATTCATGTATATAATTTTTAATCAAATCCATACTCATTCTCTCCCTTTCAATTTCTTCCCATCTGTCTGCCACTTTCTCCTGACTTTCTCTCCCGCCCCCCTCTCTCTCATCCTCTAAATCTGTTTACTGTTGCTAAACACTAGGAATAGCCTGGGGCATGGTGCCCTTTCAAGGACCACATCCCTGAGGAAAAGGATTCTCCCTTTCTTGCTTGGCTGCCAACAGTTGCAGATAGTGCCTCAGATAGAGGTGAGGGTGAGAGTTTGCAGTATTTTAACTTATTTTATTCCCATGTACCTCTTTCCCACTCTGTGGTATCCTGGAAAACCAACCCCCATGTCCATGGTGGATGGCAGCTGGCTGGAAGTGGCTGGAAGGTAATGGATGGAGTCTCTTCAAACCCCCATTATGGAAGAAGCCACCCATCATGACTTTTACAGAAGACCCCGTTTGCATAGTAGCCCTTGTGTGGCCCGACCTAAGGCTCTCATGGCTCAAAACAGCAGTTTTCCTAGGACATTTCTTGAAATACTTGTAGCCACATTTAGCTTGACAACATGCCTAAAGAGTTGATAACAAACACAAAGATAGCCAAAGGCTTAAAGGAAACACTGGGGAATCACACACCCATAGGAACTTTGAAAAGTTCTGACATATTTCTGAAGACGTTTTTTGTTTGTTTGGTATATGTGTGTGCATGCGTATTTACATGTGTTTGGAAATGCATATGTGTGCATGCAAATGCATGCGAAGAGGCCCTATTCTTGGTCTGCACACATGTGTGCACATATACACACACATAAAATAGATCTTTGGAAAAACCCTATAAAAACATGGGAGAATGCAATAAACACCTGCATACCCAAAGTTTAGTAATCCAAAAGAAATATGCAAGATGCTAGAAAGACGTAAGCTACTGACTAAAACTGAGTAGAGAAGAAATGGAAAATCCTAATAGACCTATATAAAAACAAAGGACCATATTGTTAGTATTAATAATTTTAGCAATATGATGCTCCTAAAAAATTCTTAGTAACCAGAGAGCTTTTCTGTTGACTTCTACAAAATTACTTAGGGAAGGTTCAATGCCCCCCAGCCACAGTATCTTGTGAGGAAGAGGGGAAGGCCTGGGAGAAGACAACGAGGTGGAAACAGCTTCCTGAGGAAGAGGGTAAGGCTTGGGAAAAGACAACGAGGTGGAAACAGCTTCTGACCTATTCTCTGTTACCATGATACCAAAACCAAAGACATCCTGACAGAATAAAATTGTAGCTAAAAGTCCTCGGCAAACAGCAGTAAATCAATCCAACAGTGTACAGAAGGCTCATCTGCTAAGACAAAGGAAGGTTTATCCACAGAATGCAATTTGTTTTGAAATCCAAAAGTTGATCACTGTAATACATCCTGTTAATAGAATAAAGGCTTAAGCACACAGTCCTCACCAGAGACACAACACTGAGCGGGATGCAGGCAAACACTCACTCGGAATCTCTCGTGTTCATTCATTCAGCAGACGTGAGACAGAAGATGATTTCTCAAGCTGATAGATCGCCATGAAAAAGCCCTGGCTTCTATCACGATGAGAACGCCTTCCTGCTATTGCCACAAAGGAGGCCAGAATGCCTACCCTACCCATAGGAGGGAGGCCAGAATGCCTACCCTACCCATAGGAGGGAGGCCAGAATGCCTACCCTACCCATAGGAGGGAGGCCAGAATGCCTACCCTACCCAGACCTTACAGGAGACACAGAAATTAAGCAAGAAACAGGTAAACAGGCACTCAACCATATTCCTACTCACATATTACTTGGTCCTATATGTTAAAGATCCCAATTGCATGCATACATGCATGTGCTGTGTGTGTATGTATGAATTGTCACATACAGACCTAATAAATGAGTTCAGTGAGATGGCAAGGTAAAGGATCAATATACAAATTAATTTCCTTTATGTATAGTAATGTCAACACACTGAAGAGTCAGCAAACATTTCCATTTGCGATAGAACCCAAAAGGATACACTGCATATGAATGAATATAAGCAGAAAGGATACACTGTATATGAATAAATGTAAGCAGAGAAGTTTACGGTTAGGATACACTGTATATGAATGAATGTAAGCAGAGAAGTTTACGGTTTGTTAAACTTCATACACGGTTGAAACAAGCCAGGGAAGTCTTCAGACACAGGTAGAATTAGGAGTTCCAGCTAAGATGGCAACACTCCCCACCCGACATAGGTGGTGGCAGTCCTGTCATGGTCTCAGATAGCCAGGGTGTTTTAGCACAGAATCAGACACGAAATGAGAACAGTTGTGTCCAGGAAACATCGGTGACCCAAAGGGAGCAATGTGCAGTGCCTGGTAATAAACGGAAGGCTTTATCACTCCATTTCCCCAAAGGGTCCAGACAGAAAACCAACAGAGAAACAGCCAACTCTGCCAACGTTATAGCCCAGATGGACCTAACGGAGAGGCCAGAGCCTCCATCAGTATGAGTTTCCATCATCCCTTTCTTCTCAGCTATGTGGGGCATGCTCCACATGACATCACATTCTGGGTCACCAAAGAAGTCTGAACCAACCCAATCCAATGGAAAGTGGTCCACGTTTTTTCTTTTTCTTTTTCGTTTTCTTTTTACTAACTACAATGGAATGAAGTCAGAATCCGAGACAACGGGAACATGAAAACAATCACAAATACGTTGAAGCTAAACAGCACACTCTTGAATAACAATGAGGCCAAAAAAATTGAAATGGAAATTAGAGAACTGTCTGAAAACACAATACCACAGGAGCTACAAGCTGCAGCAGAAAACCATAATGAGCCGGGGTTTACAGTGATGGATGGATGCATTTCAAGGGGAAAAAAAGCGCTCAAATAACCTAACTTCATACCTGGAGGAAAGAGGGAAAAAACTAAATACAATGCTAAGGGGAAATGACAGATTACCACAGAAATAAAGGGAGAGGAAAATAACAGAGGGGGCGAAGATGCTAAAAGCTGGATTTTTTAAATCAGAAAGTTGTCAGACCATTAGCTATATTGAGAGTAAAAAGGGGGGTAGAAGGGACAGATGAAGGAAATCAGAAATAGGGACGGGAGGAAGGCACCTTATCTGGTGTTGAGGCCACTGATAAAGAGCAGACGGGATTATTAGAGGCGATTATTTGCTAATAAACCCTGTAATCTGTACATGAATGGACTCCCAGGTTTATACAATCTGCTAAAACGAAGTCAAGAGGAAACATAAAGCTGGAAGAGACTGATGACAGATAAGAAACTTAAATTAGTAAATAACAACCCCCCAACCCCTTGATATGTTCACACAGAAAGAAAACCAAGGACCTAGGTGTCTCAGGAGAGTTCACCTGAGAATTTCTTTTTTTTTTTTTATTAGATATTTTCTTTTACATTTCAAATGATATCTCCTTTCCCAGTTTCCTCTTCAAGGAAAAAAAACCATGTTCCCTCCTCACTCCCCCTATTCATCAACCCACCCTCTCCCACTTCTGGGCCCTGGCATTCCCCTACCCTGGGACATAGAACCTTCACAGGACCAAAGATGTCTCCTCCCATTGATGACCAACTAGGCCGTCCTCTACTATACATATGTTGCTGGAGCCATGAGTCCCCACCATGTGTACTCTTTGGTTGGTGGTTTAGTTCCTGGAAGCTCTGAGGGTACTAAGAGTTCATATTGTTTTTCATCCTAAGTGGCTGCAAACCCTTCAGCTCCTTGGGTCCTTTCTCTAGCTCCTTCACTGGGGACCCTGTACTCAGTCC
>NW_022196912.1:123667461-123671091 GCF_008632895.1 Mastomys coucha | reverse complement strand
ATATTAGTCAGGTACTGTCAGAGCCTCTCAGGAGACAGCTATATCAGGCTCCTGTCAGCCAACACTTGGTGGCATCCACAGTAGTGTCTGGGTTTGGTGATTGAATATGAGAAGGATTCCCAGGTGCAGCAGTCTCTGGATTGTCCTTCCTTCAGTTTTTGCTCCATACTTTGTCTCTGCAACTCCTTCCATGGGTATTTTGTGTTCACCTTATAAGAAGGACCAAATTATCCACACTTTGGTCTTCCTTCTTCTTGAGTTTCTTGTGGTTTGTGGATTGTATCTTGGGTATTCCAACCTTCTGGGCTAATATCCACTTAACAGTGAGTGCATACCATGTGTATTCTTTTGTGATTGGGTTACCTCACTCAGGATGATATTCTCCAGATCCATCCATTTGCCTAAGAATTTCATTGTTCTTAATAGCTGAGTAGTACTCCATCGTATAGATGTACCACATTTTTCTGTATCCATTCCTCTGTTGAGGGACTTCTGGGTCGTTTCCAGTTTCTGGCTATTATAAATAAGGCTGCTATGAATGTAGTGGTGCATGTGTCCTTGCTATATGTTGGAGCATCTTCTGGGTATGTGCCCCAGGAGTGGTATTGCTGGGTCCTCGGGTAGTACTATGTCCAATTTCCTGAGGAACCACCAAACTGATTTCTAGAGTGGTTGCACCAGCTTACAATGCCACCAGCAATGAAGGAGTGTTCCTCTTTCTCTACATCCTAGCCAGAATCTGCTGTGACCTGAGTTTTTGATCTTAGCCTTTCTGACTGGTTTGAGGTGGAATCTTAGGGTTGTTTTGATTTGAATTTCCCTGATGACTAAGGATGTTGAACATTTCTTTAGGTGCTTCTCAGCCATTCGGTATTCCTCAGTTGAGAATTCTTTGTTTAGCTCTGTACTCCATTTTTTAATAGGGTTATTTGATTCTCTGCAGTCTAACTTCTTGAGTTCTTTGTATATATTGGATATTAGCCCTCTATTGGATATAGGATTGGTAAAGATCTTTTCCCAATCTGTTGGTTGCCATTTTGTCCTATTGACAGTGTCCTTTGCCTTACAGAAGCTTTGTAATTTATAAGGTCCCATTTGTCAGTTCTTGATCTTAGAGCATAAGCTATTGGTGCTCTGCTCAAAAAATTTTCCCCTGTGCCCATGTGCTCAAGGCTCTTCCCCACTTTCTTTTCTATTAGTTTTAGTGTCTCTGGTTTTATGTGGAGGTCCTTGATCCACTTGGACTCGAGCTTTATACAAGGAGATGGGAATGGATCAATTTGCATTCTTTTACATGCTAACTGCCACTTGAGCCAGCACCATTTGTTCAAAATGCTGTTCCCCCCCCCTACCCCCCACTGGATGGTTTTAGCTCCTTTGTCAAAGATCAAGTGACCATAGGTGTGTGGGTTCATTTCTGGGTATTCAATTCTATTCCATTGATCCACCTGCCTGACATTGTACCAATACCATGCAGTTTTTACCACAATTGCTCTGTAGTACAGCTTAAGGTCAGGGATGGTGATTCCACCAGAGGTTCTTTATTGTTGAGAACAGTTTTTGCTATCCTAGGTTTTTTGTTATTCCAGAGGAATGTAGAAATTGCTCTTTCTAAGTCTGTGAAGAACTGAGTTGGAATTTTGATGGGGATTGCATTGAATCTGTAGATTGCTTTCGGCAAGATGGCCATTTTTATAATATCAATCCTGCCAATCCATGAGCATGGGAGATCTTTCCATCTTCTGAGATCTTCTTCTATTTCCTTCTTCAGAGACTTGAAGTTCTTGTCATTCACATCTTTTACCTGCTTAATTAGAGTCACACAAAAGTATTTAATATTATTTGTGACTATTGTGAAGGGTGTTGTTTCCCTAATTTCTTTCTCAGCCTGTTTATGCTTTGTGTAGAGGAAGGCCTCTGATTTGCTTGAGTTAATTTTATATCCAACTACTTTGCTGAAGTTGTTTATCAGGTTTGGGAGTTCTCTGGTGGAAATTTTGCATCTCTTAAGTATACTATCATATCATCAACAAATAGTGATAATTTGACTTCTTCCTTTCTTTTTTTTTAACTTTTATTGCATTATGATGAGAAAGGTTACATGATTTCAATTTATCTGAATTTGTTAACATTTAAAAACATATTTTAAGTAAATAGAATTAAATCACATTCTTGTTTCCCTTTTGTACCCCAAGTCCTCCCAGAGACCCCCCTTCAATACCTACAATATCTTTTTTGTCATATTCCTTAAGATTTATAAAATATTATAAAAATAGGTATTATAAAAATTGTTTGATATAAAACAACAATCAATTTAACAGTCATATGTAGACACTTGTCTACAATAATAGTGAAAATACATTTTTCTCAATACAAATTTTAAATAACTCCAAACATATTAACTGTAAATTTCAAAATAATACATTACTACTAGTATTTTCTTGAACATAAATATATAAAGTCTTTTTGATTGTTTGTTTTGTATTTAGTAGAGTTTAAAATCTTGGCTCTTACTGTGCTAGAAGCCCAAAATAAGAACAATTTTTAGACATTGGGTTTCATTGTAATAAGGCTGTATTTCAATGACCCTCATATCACCAAAGGACTTTTCCTCCATCGTAGCTGAGAGTTGATAGTTCTGCTGCACCAAGAAATGAATTGTAGGCACGATTTTTGGATACAGACTTCCTACTATGGTCAAAGCTATTTGACTTGAGTGAGTGACTTTATTCTCAGCCCACAGAGAATAGGTTACATTCGTTTAAGAAATGGTGTATGTATTAAGATGGTCTATCCATAAAGTCATTCACCAACTGTTTCAATGAACAATGGTTCTGCTTGGAGGGTGGCACAGACATTAGGTGAGGGTAAGAATTTGGTTCATTAGCTGTGATAATTTGGAAAAGCATTCATCTCAGAGAAAGAGTAACTTATAAAGTCCTCTTCTTCAAACTTGATACAAGAGTTACAAATGTCAAGCAAAGCATTCAGTCTCACTCTTTGTTGTTCTCTTACAAGCAACTTCCCTAATTAGTCGTTTGTTTCTTTTGGGTATATAAATACTTTTGAAATATATATATATATACACTATGTTCTGAAAACCATAGTATAGTGTAAAAACATGAAATAAACAATACTACTAATAGAGAGGCTGAGATAGGAGAAGCAAGATTTCCAGACCATTATGTTCTACACAGCAAGACACTATCACAAGCAAACAAGCTGAAAGTGTATATAGATTGTACAATGTTGGACCTATTTCTCCAATTACCAAATTAGAGAGACCATTGAATAACAATCAACAAATTTCTAATTCCTCATATTATTGGATTTCAATTGATTAGGATATGTTGGTAATATTAATTTTCATATTAAGATATTAAGAAAAAGTAATTGTCACTTCCTGTTGTAAGAGGAAGAATTTGTTGTAAGAGGTAGAATTAGGTTTGTGTGGATTTGTTGAAAGATTACTTTGTTGCTTTTCTAGGGTGTAGTTTTGTTCCTTATGTTGATGTTTTCCATCTATTATCCTTTGTAGGGCTGGATTTGTGCAAAGATATTATGTAAATTTTGTTTTGTCATGGAATATCTTGTTTTCTCCATCCATGGTAATTGAGAGTTTTGCTGGGT
>NW_022196912.1:123655061-123666218 GCF_008632895.1 Mastomys coucha | reverse complement strand
TTTCCTCCCCAACTTGCTTCATGGTCATGATGTTTGTGCAGGAATAGAAACCCTGACTAAGACACCTGGCAAAGGCCAGGTAGGCCTGGCCCTATAAAGGGGCTGCTTGCCCTCCTCTTCTCTCTCTTACTCCTGTTTCTCTCCCTTGCCTCTTCCTCCCTTGCCCCCCTTCTCTTCCCATTCCCTTATCTCCTCTCTCCACATGGTCATGGCCGGCCCCTACTTCTCTACTCTCCCCTTCTCAATGCCTTTCTCTGCCTCTGCTACCCTCTTAGATCCCCTCCCCATGCCCTAAATAAACTCTATACTGTACTATACTGCCGGCGTGTGTCTGGTCCATCAGAGGGAAGGGATACCTTGGCATGGGCCCGCCGAGGCACCCCCCTTCCCCATCACCTCACCAGAACATATTCTTAAAGCTCTTTCTCTTTTTATGATCACAAGATGTGTTTCCTCTTTAAGGGCTTGTACCTGTTTACCTGTGTTCTCCAGTATTTCTTTAAGAGAGTTATTCATGTCCTTCTTAAATTCCTCTATCACCATTGTGAGATATGATTTTAGATCCGAATCTTGCTTTTCCAGTGTGTTGGGGTATCCAGGACTTTCTGTGGTGGGAGTACTGGGTTCTGGTGATGCTAAGTAGTCTTGGTTTCTGTTGGTAGGATTCTTGCGTTTGCCTTTCGCCATCTGGTAATCTCTGGTGTTAGATGCTGTCTCTGTCTGGGGCTTGTTCCTCCTGTGGGTCTGTAAGCCTGTGTCAGCACTTCTGGGAGATCAGCTCTCCCCTGGTAAGACCCATGAGCAGGAGGCTGTGGATCATCTGTCCCTCATGGGTGCAGATGGATGAATGAAGGACCCTGTCCCAGCTGCTCTGCAGCTTCTGCGGCCTATGCCTCCTGGTTGGTCCCACCTTAGAAAGTCACTGGAGAGAAAATAGTTCTCACCTGAGTCCCAGGGTCAGAACACTCTTCCAGGTGAATTTCTTTCTTTCTTTTTCTTTTCTTTTCTTTTCTTTTTTTTTTTTTAGGCGAATTTCTTATAAGCAACATTTAAAGTAGAATTTGGACTCTTTTCAAAAGCAGAGGAGGGGACACTTCCAAAGTCATTTTAGGAGACCAGTGTCACCCTGACCCCAAAACCTGACTAAGACACAAGAAAAGAAGAGTAAAGGCCAGTATGCCTGATGAACATACATGTAGAAGTCCCCAATAAAGTCTTAGCAAACAGAGTACAACAAGACATTAAGGGGATTAGACACCAGGACTAGGTGGGATTGCCCTGGGTGGCTCACATGGTTACATCTGCCAATCAATCAACAGGAAAGCATGCAAACTGAATGGAGATTGAGTCACATAATCATCTCAACGGGACACAGCACAACAGCCTTTATGACAAGAATTCTCAGTGTGTGAGGCGTGGGAAGGGCTTATCTCAACGTCGTAAACACCATTTATGAAAATCTTTCTGTTAGTGCTGTGTTCAACAGTGAGAAATTGGAGATTTTCCCTCTAAGATCTGGAAGCAAGCAAGGGCGCCCACTCACATGCCTTCTATCCATCAAAGTACTAGGGATCCAGGCAAGAAAGAAGAAGGTAGGGCTGAAGGCCTGAGATTCCAGGGGCCAAAGGCTGGAGAATCTGATGAGCTGACTGTGAGTAGAAGATTGACCTAGCTTCAGAAGACAGACTCCGCCTCTGTAACTGGGGAACTGGTTTCTCTAATCAGTCTCCTCTCTCGGAGCAGCTCCTGTCTGACCCTGTAATTCTATCTGTTGCATCATCTTTCTTGTTCTGCATCTGATGTCTTTCACTCCACCCTGTCTGCTAGGCTTACCCATGTTGACCACTTAGTTCTATTCCAATTCCCAGCCAATTAGATGCTACTGCCCAGTTGGAGAGCACTGGTCATTTAGCCTACTGACCCACTGCAGATCTCTATACACACACCCCCTTCCCAGTCATCCTCCCTTCAGGCCAAGGCACCAGAAATTCTCTTCTAGCAGAAGAGGGGCATGCTTGGAAGCCTGATGAAGCACTGAGAATAATGAACACAATCTCCAGCCATCTGGGTATCCCTAATGCAGTCTAGGTTGTGCCCCTAAGTCACCTCAACACCCTCCATAAAATTAGTCTAAAGTGTGAGGTGCAGAAAGCACAGAAAGCATTAGTCAGATGGCAAAGCACAGCAAGATGAGTCTGTCCTAGAGAGCGGAGCCTACCGTTCATGCTTAGGTACTATTGGGTTGTGTTTATATCACACATGTCCACACAAGTGGTTATAAGGCCAGGGGAAACTTCCAGGGGCAAAGAATACCCTTACTATGTAGTCTGTGGTTAGACTTTCTTGGGCGCATAATTCTCCAAGTTCATCAAATTGTGGACACTACGTACTACTTGATGCACAGCTTTTGAATTCCAATCTTGTCTTAAGATGTTGATTTAAAAAGAAGAAGTAGTGGTAGAAAAGAGGGGGAGGAGGAGGAGGAGAGAAGAAGAAGAGGGAGGAGAAGGAGAAGGAGAAGGAGGAGAAAAGGAGAAGGAGAAGGAGAAGAAGAAGAAGAAGAAGAAGAAGAAGAAGAAGAAGAAGAAGAAGAAGAAGAAGAAGAAGAAGAAGAAGAAGACGACCATGATGACAACAATACAACAATAACCGGGGTTGTAATGAGA
Organism: Mastomys coucha; assembly: GCF_008632895.1. Lineage (NCBI taxonomy): Eukaryota > Metazoa > Chordata > Mammalia > Rodentia > Muridae > Mastomys > Mastomys coucha. The sequence continues at coordinate 123,663,552 of NW_022196912.1, read as the reverse complement.
TGTCTCTCTTGTCTCTGTTGTTGAAGGGCCTGCCATACAAGCATGAGGACTTGGATTCAGATCCCCAACACCCACATGAAAGATGTATGTGAACACACATACGCACACACACACACTTTCAACTTTAGTGCTGGTAGGGAGGCTGAGACATGGGGATTCCTTAAGTCAATCTGGCCAATATGTGAGCCTTGGGTTCCAAGTGAGATCATGTCTCCAAATGTAATGTGGACCACACAAATGCTCATGTGCATACTCATACTACACACACACACACACACACACACACACACACACACAGATAACTCAATCAAAAATAGTGCAAATAGAAGTCTGCATAGGTTTTTCTCCAAAGCAATTATTTCACATAGCCAGGCAGTGTGACAGAAAGGCATTCTGTCACATGCATGCTTCAGGAAGTGCAAATCACAGCTCAATGGGGGAACATTTCTCGCCCTTGAGGACTGCCATAAACACAAGGCAGAAAAATAACTGCACGAAACAGCTAGTTTTGGTGAGCATGTGGAGACATTAGAATCCCAATGGAAGACTACTAAGAAAATTAAAAGGTGCAGCTTTGGGTCATCAAGATGGCTCAACGTGTATAAGTGATTGCTGCCAAACTTGAGAACCTGAGTTCAATTCCCAGCGTGAACATGGTGGGAGGAGAGAAGCAACTCTTGTATGTTGTATGTCCACACATACTCTGCGGCATGCACACCCACCTCATATAGATACAGAGATAAGCATAATAAACTTTTAAAGGCATAGGGTGGTTTTTTTTGAAAGTAACCTAGCCATTCTACAAAGATTTAGACATAGAGTTGGCACAGCAATCAATAATTTCATAGAAATATACTCAAAGCCATGAGCACGTTCACCCTAAAACTCGAGCTGTGATGTTCTTAGCAGAACTACTGTGACTGCACAGTAGCCAAAAGGTAGAAGAGCCCAAATGTCCCCCAGTGAAGAAAACAGAATGACCACACAATGGAATCCTACTCAACCGTTGAAAGGAATGACTGTGATTTTCTGATTTAAGCAGAAGCACAGACTAATCTTGGGAATGCTGAGGGGGGCCAAACTCACTGAAAAAAGCCACTTGCATGAAATGTGCAGGGAAGGAAGTTTCTCAGAGATAAAGAACGAAGAGTGGGGGTGGTGACAAGTGACTGACAGCAAGGAGGGACATCAGGAGTCGAAGAAAGGCTCAGGAACTAGACCTCAATGAGAGTTACACACTGGTATGAATATGAGAAGCTGCCAATATACATACTTCTAAATGATAAATTTATACAATGAGAATTGTTTATCAATAAAAAACAGGTGGAATGGGAAATCTTAATGGAGACTATGAAATTGGCTTCATGGATACAACCATGACAGGGGAGTCCTGAAACCACCTATGAACCCAAATAAGGATCCTACTTTGGGAGACTGGGAGCCCTAGGAGGTAGGGCTTAGCTGGTGATAGTTTGTCATTTAGAGCTGGTTCTTGAAGACTATAGGCAGCCTATGTTTTCTCCCTTCTATCCCATCTTACTCTCTCCTGTGCCCCACACTTCTGCTACCTCGACTAAGCCACTTTGCCATGCACTCTGAAGTTTCGAACCAAAATCTCTTTCCTCCTTAAGTTCTTTCCAACAGTCTTTGGGGCACTATGGTACCAGAGTGAGCATTCCTGGGTATATGCCAATGACCGGCTTTAGGCAGGTGGCAGCTATCGCATGCCACATTCCCACTGTATGGCAACCCTCTTCTGTCTGCCTCACCCAGTCAGCCCCTGTAAAGGCTCTGGTGGGGAGTTGTATCTGACCCCATTATACAGATGAGGAAGTTGAGGCTCAGGAGGCAGGGGCTGAGACACTTGCCCATAGTCTAACAGAGGAGGAACTCTGCAGATGACTGAAGGCAGGTCTCATCGTCACTTGAGCCTACATACTTGGTACTTGTTGCATTAACTTTTCCTGGGGTGACACAAACAAATATCTATTCAGTCCAGTTAGGACACTAATGACAAACCATTCCACCGAGGTTCAGCGTGGGAACCGGTGAGTCTGTTGGGGTTACTCAAAGAGCATGGGTGACCCCCAGAATCACCACAAAATCCCACATTATCATGGATGACAGCCTAGGAGAAGTAAGGGCTACCACCCGAGGTGAGGGTTGTCTTGTGAGCTTCCCTTCAGCCTTTCTTCTAGGCCATGTCGATAGCTTCAACATCATTAACATAGACCTAACCACTTCTGTATCACTCTGGTGAGTTGGTTGCCATGGTTACTGGGCCAAAGTAATCTCTCCAAAATTATAGTTAGGTAAGCATGTTGAGGCGGAACAGGCAAGCAGCGCCCTGGCACCAACCTTCTGGATAGACATGGATAGTGGGGAAAGTGTGTGCCCTGTGGTGGAGCATGAGGCAGGGAGAGATAGGGCCAGGTGCCTTCCAGCAGCTCCCTCAACACTGAAGTAGTGAAGGCTTAGACATGAGCCCAGACATTAGCAGGATATAGACTGTTTGGGAAGAAGTGTCATTTTGATGAAGGTTGTGATCAAACATAGGCCAGAAACAGCTAAAGGGATCAAGGGCTCATTTCTGCTCCTGCTTTTTGTTAGAGTGTGGCCTATCCCTTAAAGACTGTTGGCCACAGTGGCTGCAGAATGGCACAGTGGTTAAGAATGCTTGCTGCTCTCGCAGAGGACTTGAGTTCATCTCCAACGTCCATATCAGGAGGCTCACAAACACCTGCAGCTCCCTTCCTTCAGAGGCTCTAGGGTTTTTCTGGTCTAGTTGGGTACCTGCACATACATGGTATACACACACACACATGGTATACAGACACACACACATGGTATACAGACAGACACGCACATGGTATACAGACACACACACATGGTATACAGACACACACACATGGTATACAGACATACACACACACATCCACACCCACACACATGGTATACAGACAGACACACACACGGTATACAGACACATACACATGGTATACAGACAGATACACATGGTATACAGACAGACACACACACACATGGTATACAGACACACACACATGGTATACAGACACATACACACACAGTATACAGACAGACACACACATGGTATGCAGACACACACACTGTATACAGGCAGACACACACATGGTATACAGACACATACACATGGTATACAGACAGATACACATGGTATACAGACAGACACACACACACATGGTATACAGACAGACACACACGGTATACAGACACACACACACATGGTATACAGACACACACACATGGAATACAGACACATACACATGGTATACACACACATGTATAAATAAATAAAATATATCTGAAAAAAGAAATTGATCACTATAAGAAGACAAACCCCACAGGCTGAAGAGATGGGGCCCCACACACCCCTGGAGCTTTCCTCCTTGAGATCGAGCTTTAAGAAGCCTCCTCCTGGGGTCTAACAGCAGCCCTAGTTTATAGTCCTAACCAGGGGGTCTAACAGCAGCCCTAGTTTATAGTCCTAACCAGTGCTTGATTCTTCTGTGCTCCTTGTCATGCATGCCATGATGAACTAAATTGTGTGGTGTGAAACTTCCCACCAGCTCCCCCAAAACTTATTGTGGTGTTCTGAATGAGAATAGCCCTTGCAGGATCAGTTCTTAAACATTTGGTTCCTGTTGGTGAGTTGTGTAGGCAGGGTTCGGAGACTAGGAGGTGTGTCCTTGTTGGAGAAAGTGTGTCCCTGGGGTGGGCTTGAAGTTTTCAAAAGCCCATGTCAGTCCAGGTGTGATTTTCTCTTCGCCTCCTGCCTGAGGATCTGAACACAAAACTCTTAGCTACTACGGCTCCAGCGCCATGCCTTTTTGCTCCCTGCTATGATGATCAGAGACTCACACTCTGAAACTGTAAGCAAGCCTCAATTAAATGTTTTCTCTTATAGATTGCCTTGGTCATGGTGTCTCTTCACAGCACTAGAACAGTGACTAAGATTCTTAGAAATAAACTACGCATTTCCCTTCCTTCATGGGATTTCTTGGAAGATCTTCTGGTCTTCCCTCTACCTGCCCCATTATCCTGTCCATGACGCTCGGCTCGCTTGCCTTTTCTTGACCCCATCTCTTAATACAAAGAGATTTCTTTGTACTTTAGAAATGAATATGTGTGCATGGAGGGTTGTGTGCATGTGCATACAGAGCCCCTAGAGTTCAGAAGAAGATGGCTGGCTCCCTGGAGCTGGAGTTACAGGTGGTTGTGAGCCAGCCATATGAGTGTTGGAAGAAACATTAAGTACTTGTCTTTTCTATAAGACACTGAAAAACTCATGCTTATGACAAAGAATTTAAATCTTTATATTTTCCATCTTGTAAGACTTACATAAATATTTTAATATCTTCATAAAACCTGGTATAACTTTTGTTTACACAAAAGCATTGCTGTACTTAAGTGACTAAAGTGGTTGATTTCTTCTTCCTCCTCTTCCTTCCTCCTCCTCCCTCCTTCTCCCTCCTCCTCCCTATTCTTCTTCTCTCCTCCCTCTTCTTCCTCCCTCCTCCTTCCTCCTCCTCCCTCCTCCTTCCTCCTTCTCTCTCCTCCTCCCATTCTTCCTCTCTCCTCCTCCCTCCTTCTCTCTCCTCCTCCCATTCTTCCTCTCTCCTCCTCCCTAATCTTCCCTCTTCTTCCTCCCTTCTCTACCTTATTCTTCCTCCCTCCTCCTTCCTCCTCCTCCCTCCTCTCCCTCTTTCTCCTCCTCCTCCCTTTTTCTCCTCCTCCTCCTTCTTTCTCCTCCCTCCTCCCTTTCTCCTCCCTCCTCCTTCCTCTTCCTCCCTCCTTCTTTATTTGGGTCTTACTTCCCAATATTAACTCTCATCACAGCACACAGTACATGGATTCACATACCTACACATGTATATATCGGTCATAGAATGTCTACAAGGTAAAGAGGCTGCAGTTGGGTTCAAGGACCTTCAGGAGCTGCTGAGAAAGTGTCTATAGATCTGATAGCAAAACCGACCAGGTCCAGTCGGGAAACAGGTGGCTGGGGGGCATCCGAGGAGGGCCAAGCCAAGTGGGGGAGTCCCCACTCCTTCAACCACACACCAGACACTAGTATGGAACCAGGCATTATTGGCCACTGTTTTAAGGGCTTTAGGTGAGGGGGTGACACCTGCTCCTTAGTCTGGTATAGATATAAAGTCTTAGTCCTGGCTTGCCATATATGATTCTAATCTTCCATGTGTCCCTACACTTTCAGGTCTTCCCAAGAATCAGATAGGTTGGCTCCCTTTCTTCTCCCAGGGCAAGTCATTTATTAGTCTGGGTTTGCTGGGCAGTACCCGGTGGTTGGCACAGTTTCTGGATCCATCCAGTGGCCAGTCATCCTTTTCCCTCAAAATAGAGTCATGCTGCTTGTAAAATGATGTGTCCTAGGGCAATGTGGGGCCTTGAAAACCGCCATTTGTACAGCATAGAGTAGCTTGGAGTAGGGTTTAGCCGGCTGGCAGTAAGCAGTGTGTGCTGAGTCCCGTAAGGTACCTGTGTCTTCTAAGGAAGCTCCTGTCCAGGGGTTCGAAGGCAGCATCTCCTTCCCTGGGAGGTTCATGGTACCCTGTCTTTCTAATACTCTCTAATAATACTCTCTAATACTGTTCCAAACTGACCATTGCCACTTAGATCTAAGTTGCAGGCAGTTTGTTCAGCCTATTTGCTTGATCCCAGGTATCTGGGCAGAGCAGCATGGTGATGGGGGTGCATGGGTGAGCATGTGTGCATGTGTGAGTGTGCATGTACATGTGTGGTGTATGATATGTGTGAGCATGTGTGCATGCATGAATGCTTGCATGTGTGTGTGTATATGTGTGTGTGTGTGTGTGCAGGGTGTGTCTGCCTGTGTAGTGTGTGTGTGTGTGTGTGTGTGTGTGTGGTGTGCATGGAATGTGTGTGTGTGTGGGGGGGGTGTATGCAGGATGCATCTGCCTGTGTGTGTGTGTGGTGTGCATGGAATGTGTGTGTGTGTATGTGTGAGTGAGAGAGAGTGAGTGTGTGTGCTGTGTGTGTGTAAGAGAGAGAAAGAGAGATTGAGAGAGACACCAGGGCAAGGATACCCAGAAGGACCCATCCCCCCTGACATTCGTTCCGCTAGATAGGCTCTTTCTGTCCAAAGTTTTCAGAATTTCTCAGAATAGCACCTCTAGCTATGGACAAAGCCCTGAACACATTCGTCATCCTGAGAGATATTTCACGTTCAAACCATTGCACTCAGTACCATTAGCCTATGGTGTTTAGATGCTAAGGAGAGTGACTCAGGTGACTGCATTCTCCTGCCTAAGGGCTGGAATGCAAAGATGGTTCCCTTAGCCTGGACTCACCTGAACCACAAAGTGAATGAAGAGCATGGAATGTACACCATGCCCTTGTTTCCTGTCCTTGGTGGTCACCTCCAAGGCAGGAACTGGGAAACTCTTCTTCCCTTTGCTCCAGGACACACAGTTCTTGCTTGTCTCTGAACCGGGCTGTCCTTGTTTGGCCTCATATTTATCAAAAACAAAATGGCGGAGGGAGGGAGGAGGCTCAGATTCTAAGAACCTCCAAGAGTATGTTTTGTTTTGTCTTGTTTTTTGGGGACAGGGTTTCTCTGTGTAGCCCTGGCTGTCCTGGAACTCACTCTGTAGACCAGGCTGGCCGTGAACTCAGAAATCTGCCTGCCTCTGCCTCCCAAGTGCTGGGATTAAAGGCATGTGCCACCACTGCCCAGCTTCCAAGAGTATGTCTTAGAACACAGCATCAGCTGAGCACCCCGGGGAACAGACAGTGGACCCACGGCGTCCATGCTGGGAGCACTGAGCATGGCATATCACTGCCCAGGCCTGTGAACATGCTCCAGTCCTATGAACTCAGCCTCAGCAATCTTATGGCAGACCAGCGCATGATCTACGGAGCATGACAGGTCCACCTGGCCAACCTGGGGTTCAGCCAGCCTCAGGATCACACTGCATCAACAGAACTGTGCCAGGACACCAAGGAGCAAGGCCTTGAAGGTTCTGGGAATAGGAAGTGAGGGACAGGTCATCAATAAAGCACACTGCATTGTGGGTGGGTAGAGCTAGGACAACAGGTGCCAATGGTTGAGATAAACTCAGGGGACTTGATGCTCTTGAGAACACTTGTAGGAGGCAAAGGGGAACTGCACTAGACATTGTCTACAAGAGGAGAAGTGGACATTCTCATAAGTTTACAATACATGCGTGGATATTGAATAGCTAGGGTGTGGGAGTCTGGTCCAGCCCATGGCCAGCTGACATTCTGCATATGAGGTGTCAGGTCAGAGATGAGCTGAGGGTGTCAGGGCCAGAAGCTGTAGATCTGGTTTGTTTGAAATCATGATGGGAATCAGAGAAAACTGAAGAGCCCTTCAGGGCTGCAGTCCACATGGCCAAGGCAGATGGTGTTCCCGAGGGTACCAGGCCCTGGAGTTCCCGGCAAGAGCCCACCTCCACTGCAGGGATTGGCTGGGCTGTCTCAACTCAGAGACAGGGCACCGACCAGTACACACACCAGACTCAGGCCCTGGCTTGTCTCTATCCCCTGGGCTCCCCTTTCCTTGGAGATGTCTCCTGGCTTCTAGGACTTGGGAAAGATGCACAGCCTAGCAAGGGTTCCCTTGCATGCCCCTAGGATGTCTTATCCAGATCCCTCAAAGGCTCCGGGGTTCTTGAGACAGTGCCCAGAGAGTCTAGGTTGTGGTCCTGCAATCCTTCAGGGCTCAACTCTCAGAACCTGGTGCACATTGCTCCACAAGGCACAGGGCCTTCCATGACAGAGGTCTAGTTCAGGGTCTTTTAGATGAAGCCTGGGTTGTGTGGTGGCTCAATGTAACTCTGTGGATCCTCAGAATTTGAAAGAAGGTGGTCAGGATCAGGGTCAGAGCCATGCTGGGAGAGGACTTGACAAGTCACCGCTGGCTTGGAGGATGACGTGGGACCGGAAGCCAAGGAATGAGTGGCCTCAAGAGGCCAAGATAAATCAGAAAGATTCTCCTCTGAGTGTTCAGAATGAACAAAGCCCTTGCTTTCTCAAAATGAGTCAGTGAAAGATGGTTTAGTCATCATCCTCCCAACTCCCCTGCATTGTGAGGTGATAACATCTGTAGTCATAGGCATTGTATGTGACAGCTTGTGACAGCAGGAGAGAACTCGTCACACACCAAAACAGGAAGCAATGACTCCAACCTATCCAATCTCCCAGGAGTATCCCAGTGGTGTGCTGAGGGTCCATCATCATGGCCACTGAGGCAGGGATCAAGAGGTGGACAGCTCACAGCTGGCCTTCCCAAGGCCATGTGTGTGAAGGGGCGGCAGGACACTGGGGGTCAGTACTAGCACTTCCTCTCCACCTGAACCTCCCTTTCCTGGGAAGCAGGGTACCGCGGACCGGGGTTTCTCGCGGGGGGCCCCTTGTTCCGCGGGACTAGGGATTCTGGCCAGGTGGA